>NC_048893.1:29865905-30165905 GCF_011077185.1 Oxyura jamaicensis
AAATAAAATAAAATAAAATAAAATAAAATAAAATAAAATAAAATAAAAAGTCTTGGGACAAAAGAATTGCCAGATTGTTCAAGCAACAAGTGATTTCAAACCACAGGCATTAAAAAAGAAAAAAAAAAAATTCATGTAAGCAGTTTAAAATTTGAATTGTCCATATGCCAAGGAACAAATTGCAAACTTTAATAGATAATAAACAGTCTGTTGATGTTCTCAGGGGGTAGAAAAAAATTAGCACAAATGCTTCTGTAATTATGTCATACAAATTGGCATTGTTCACTGACCCTCAAACCTATTCTGCTACATTTTGATGTTCCATAGCATATGTGTTGCATGAAACTTGCTTAGTAACTGACTGTTTTCTACAGTCTACGCTTCCTTAAATATATTTACTTGGTATCAAGACAGGCTGCAAATGTGCTGCTCAATTACACAGCAACCAAAAATCTGGCAGCACACATGAGAGTTAGGTTGACATTTGCATGGAAGTGGTTCTAAGACTTGCATAAACATAATTAGGCATATGTGACACATTAAGGTGTTTGTTAATACTGTTTTAAAGACTACCCAGGATGAAATATTCCCATTTTCCCCATAGACGCCAAAGGAAACCACAGATACTCACATGGACACCCTTTTGCCAAACCTCACATTAAAAGAGAGATATGATACAAGTGTTGTTAATAGGGATTTTGTAGGATTCAGCAATAATCATTTTCGCATTTTATTGGATTTTGAGGCTTGTAATATGTTGTCCAGTGTAAAATAGCCTTGGACTTCAAGAAACTTTATGAGACCCTTCCCCTCCAACTTGTCTTTATGTTGAATGCAGAATTTGTGTGTCTGTACTTGGATTCAAACTTTGGTTCATATTATTTTTATTTTATTTTATTTTATTTTATTTTTTGAGCAAGGCCCATTTTCTAATTTAATTTGTCCATCACATGACACACTAAGCATTTTCATTTCTCAGTGATCATTCAATTTCTAATCATGCAGCATGCCTTGAGGGAGCAGAGTTGAGTGTAAAAGTTGGTGCCAGTAATGAACACTCATTTAAATCATTTGATTCCCTTTTACACCAGAGGGGTGTGACATTTTGAAATAACTGGAATTAATAAAACTAACTTATTAATTTTTAGAGTTCTGAGGCATTCTGTGAAGAGTAGAATTTAAAGTAGCAGAGTTTAAAATGATTTTAAGAATAAAATCTGAAGAAGTATTTCCATTTCTATTTTCTCTTTCTTATTATTACGAGATAAATCATCATTTAACAATGATGTAAAAGTATGCAGTGCTAAAGCATTAATTTTGAAGGTAAGGAAAAGGTAGATTCTACCTTATTACACTGTGACATTGTCTTCTAGTTACACAGCATAGTCTTAATTAATATATTTCCATAATATTTGGTATTAACAGAAATTCTGAAATTTCTGGGGAAAAAAAATAATACTGTTTGCACAATTTCTTTCTCTTACAGATGCAGGAGGTTGATGAACAATTTGAATCATTTTGAATGCAGATCAATTAGCATATTTGTGTCTGAATCAACTGTAAATTTCCATGCAGGACAAAAATGCATGTCCAGACTTGTAATTCATTGATTTGTTAACCTGGGAACACAGACAATATTTTAGCTCTGAAGGCAATTATATAAAAAAAAGCAATATTACAACTTGCACAGTTTATACCAAATCACAAAATTAAATCAACATGTAAACATCTATTTTACATACTTGAGTTTTTTTAATTACAGAATGATGGACTTGCATTAGAAACATACACCAGTATTCAATACCATTCAATGGTATTGAATACTTTTTTTTTATTTGTACTACCTTTTGTACTACCCATTGAATGCTATTGATATCGTATAGATATCAATATGTAAAGATATCGTATAGATAATGCATATAAAACACTGTATTTCTTTTGCTCAAAGTCTCAGGTCCTATATCAATGAATTAATTCTATAAGCCTCAACACAGCTTAAAATTCAATAGGATTAACCTCATTTTACATTTATGATATTCCTCTCATCTGCTTTGATTTATAGAAAATAATCTTTATTAAAGGAAAGTCTGTATCTAATGAATTAATACATAAGTCAGGTTTTCAGTCAGCACAGTTCCTGCATTTCAGTGACTCAAAATGTATTTTTTATGATATCCCAGGTTAATTAAAAACCAAATTCATCAGTTTGTAGCTCAGAGACAGTCATTGCTTAAATTGTGAGTAAGATGAACTTAACTGTCTCATTCTCAGCAGAACAAAATCTCTGTCATACAGTAGTCCTCTTCTACCACAGAATCATTAGGGAGCTTCTACTAAAAGTATCAGACAAAGGTGGCATTGTGGCAAAAAGGAGTCAAAAGATACAGACAGTAACAGCTGAAAACATGTTTTGAGTGGATATCAGAGAGGTGCATGTACTACTTTCCTATTAATTAATATGAGATATTTGTGTGCATTTAGATTTTCAGAACTCCAGGCACTAAACTGCCTCCGTCCACAAACATTCTGCATTGATGCTTTTGTGATTAGACAATGTTTGCTTTGTGTTGTGTTGGCAAAAGGAAGACAAAAGGAGCCTCTGTAAGTCATTGTCTGAAAATATTTACGTCTCCAGAATATAACAAACCCAGAGCCAGAGATGCAACAAAGTGTTGTCTTCTCTTCTTAGTCCCACAAAATGAAGAAGAGGGGGAGACAGGGAAGTGAAATAGCTCATGGCATCCAGTATGACCCCTGTATGTGCTAAAGGGTCAACTTTCCACGTGTTAATCCCTTGCTTTACTTTGTTCATGACCAGTCAGATATTCAGTGCACTGTTTAATCAAAAAAGCACAATAGCTAAGGTTATGCTTGTGCTAGTGCCTCCTATATGGACATTCCCTGAAATAATTGGTGGTCACTTTGCCTGTTTGAGTGTATATGTCTACAGGCAGACATCCTTGTTAGTAATACATGTGGTCCATTTCCGATCATCTGTTGTTGTCACTGTTAGCAATATAAATAAACACAATATGCTTCTGCCATCCACTGTGTACCATTCGTGCATGTGCACTTTTACTGCATGCTGAGGGGGACTTTTATACCACATCTTACTCCTATTTGATCTCACACATCCTCATCAGAGAGAAACAACCAGGAAATTCTTCATGCTGGGCATGCTCCATCTAGAGTCTGCGGGAGCAGCAGCCGAGCAGCCTAACGGCAGCTCCATGTGATTAAGTAGCGCATTAAGCTTGTGCATACTGACGTTCAGGCACTTCTGGAGCTCTAAGTGTTAGATTTTCCATCATCTCATTCCTTTAATACAGTCTACATGTGCGTGTCATAGAATCCAGTATTACTACTCTGTGGGAATGGAAAAAAATATCAAGCCCAAATGTTACAGTGGAGTTTTAATCTCTTCTTCTACAGCAAATGCAATAAACTCCAAGACACCCAGGTGCTGAGAAGAAAATGTGGATTTCTTTCCTGAGGTTTTGCTAACATTTTTTGTGAACAGATAGTTACAGCTGAACACATGCCACCTCAGAACATGAGATTGTATCAATCTTGTCAAGAGAGGATTGGGAATATGAATCACATCACCAGCAGACTGGAATTTGTATTAAATGTATCAATAAGCAGTGTGTTCACATCATGACTGCTTGCCAGAAGGCTTGTATTTTCTATGATGAAGTACAATTTTTCCCATCAGTAAGTCAAAAGCTGGAACCACTTAGCATTAAATCATTTAAGGCCAGACATCTATTAACACACTTAGAGACATGGGCAAACACTTCCAGTAGACTGTGATAGCTAGCAGATAATTTATTCCTAGTCTCTCTTCAAAGGTGATGATATAGATAATAACTAAACTCAAAAATAAGCTAAGGAATACAAGACCAGCATTTATAGGCAACAATTTTGGTTTAATGTATACATGACCAAGTATAAAAACGGAGCAAATTTTTATTGTTTTGTGACAAAATTAGTCTTTGGGTAGCTTCATGAAATTCAATGACTAGAACATTAATCTTGGAACAGTATAAAATATCCATGCTTTATTATCTAAATAAAGTAGCAACATCAGAGATAAAATTTGCATTTGTGATTGATATCATGTCTTTCATACTACTGCAACTTCCAAACTGCTCTAAATATGTTGCACTCAGCCAAGTTTGTATTGTGTTTAAAACTGAATGTAGGTTATATGCTGATTTCATTTAAATAATTGTTATGATAATGATGATGCTGATGTCGGTGTTTACAATCATATCAGGTCTTTCTCATATCTGTTATTTCTCACTGTTACTACATCAATTCTCTTGAAAAAAACAGTTACTGGAATGTGAAGTGATGCATCCTGTCACTGATAGCACCCATTTTCCCAGCCAAAAATTCCATAGAGTTTTAGGACCATTTTTTTTCCAAAACTTCTTTTCAGGACCCTATTGAAGTGTTTCCTCCACAAGGTCCCACTGGGTTGTTGTATCAGAATTCAGATTTGCTGCTCAATTATGAGTAAAGTACAATTTTAAATATTAATCATAAGCATTAGTGAGTGTAGAACAAGGGATACAAGGAGCATAAATCCCCAATTCTGAAGCTTTTTCAGAGTGTCACACATGATATAAAAAGCATTTGATGACTAATATAGCACTTGGGTATGTTTGCACTGCATCTCTAGGGCAACACTTGGATGGAAATTCAAGAAGCGTTAGAGTTTAATTACATCCAAAGTTCATTAAGGACTGGATAATAAAATAGGCTAGTTGCTATCAATGGTAAAAGGCATATGCTTTGGTCTTCTGTGCTGGCAATAAAAGAAAGCAGGAGGGGAGGGAGGTTATGGCTTGCTTAGTTTCACTCAAAGACCATTATTTCTTTTGTTCCTGTAAAAATGAAGTAAAAATTAATATAGAATTTACAGAGGGCTTGTAAAAATGACCAGAATTTGCTTTCTTAGTGAGTTGACCTTCAGAAAGCCCTCAAGTGGCAATACCAGAAGCCTCATGCAAGCTCAAGAATAAGATGCAGCTTTTAACCTTTTGTTTCAGAGAGGTCAAGTGAAAGCAGCCCAAGGTACCTTTACAAGAGATTCAGGCAGGTACAGTTCAGGCACAGTACTGCAGATCACGAGGCCCTGCCTGGGACCATGAGGGCACAGAGAAGCCTGTGGTTGGCACACATTGGACTGGGGAGGAGGGTTTTAGGATGGCAGCTGGAGTTTTAGTGTCATAGCGTAAATTATGCCAGGTTTTACTTCTGATTTTCTAACAGTGCAATTTGCCTTCAGTTCAAATCCATATGGATCAGCCAATACAGTAGTAAATAAATTTGTGACCAGTTACTCTCATACAATTACCATTTGAAGTTTTCTCCTTTGCAATCCTGTTTCACTGCATGTATGATTCATTTGGTTCACAATCGTGTATGCTTCCTGTAGATTCCCAGGCTATTCAGGGCCAAATCCCTAGTTTATGAAGACAACAAGTGGCTTACTCACTTATTCTTTTTCACTTGTTTGTTTTATTTTGAATAATCCAACACTAATTGGATTTTAAAAACTGAATAACTGAATCTTCTTCCTTTGCCTTTGTCTGCTCATGATACTATTCGGCCAAGAATAGCTAACTTGTGCCTGCTCCTCAGGATACTTTTATCCCAGCCATGTGTTTGGGAACTAGACAATGCAGCCATGTCTGCATGCCACATCTGCCTCACATAACAAACTCTGGCAATTCCAGCTTGGGTCTGCACGTTATGCTGCCAGTCTTCTGCCAGTAACACGGACTCAGGAGAACTTTATTTGACCTGATAATCAGCTATTATTGTCAGAACTACACGATCAAAGTGAAATTGGCAGGACATTGGTTTGGCACCACCCTTAAAATTTGTCAGCATCATTTTATTGCAAGATTAAAGATAAATATTAATGTCCCAAAGCTCTGACTTCAGTATTCACCACTTACAAATATCCGAGCTGAGACAGGCAATGAAAACACAGCAGTGGTTCCGTAGAATAATAGAATTATAAAAATATACGATGAAGACAGCAAAATATGTTGGATTTTCCTTCTTCTTTTTTTTTTTTTTTTTTTTTTTTCCCGTAGTAAATGCACACATAATTGATAGATCTTGGATTCTTGTTACCTGTGTAACAAAACACAATAATTTTTAGGAAAGAACTTGAGTATTTTACTGAACTGTACCTTTCCTAATTGGTAACAAAACCCTGGCAAGTTAAAAAAAAAATAAAATAAAATAAAAATAAATAAAAAACAGATAACCAGAAGCTATATAGCACTGCCTGTATCAACAACATAGCTATTTACTTTAGGAGTGTGAACTTGCAAACTTTGCATTTCTCTTTCAGAAATTATTTACATGAGAAATTGGAATCTAAGCATTGGTGAGGAGTGCTTTCATCTGATAACTGGATTTTTTTATTTGCATGTGCTTCCATAGTGCCTGCTGAGACTTGTATGTTCAAGTCTCTGATTCTCCTCTATGGATTAAACACCCTGGCCAGACTACGGGGATGTCTCAGTCATCCCTCTTAATGAGACACTGATGCCTATTGGAAATCTAAGTGACAGTGAATGAGAAAAGATACAGTCCAGCTAAAGAATCAAAATGCAAAGGCAAGTGAGAGCACAAGATATTCAAAATATAACTCTCAAGAAAAAAATCGCCAAATTTGCAAAAGAAAAAAAAAATATCTTTAAACTTCTTCTTTAAAATGTAAAGGAAGACCTGTAAAGAACTTAATCAGGGAAAAAAAAAAAAAAAAAAAAAAAAAGCTATCGGTCTATCAGTCAGGGTGCAGTGATGCCCTTGGGGCAGGCAGGGCAAGCCATTGGGGAAGCCTGGGTCTTCAGAGGGGTTCTCCCTTGCAGAGTTCATTTTAGTTTATCTTTCCCCAAGTATAGATGAACAAGCAAAGAGTGGATGATGATCAGGATCTGGAAAATGCAACCCAATCCACTTTGCTATAAATAAATACATAAATAAATAAGCAGAATAACTGCTGTTCAAATACATTGTGACGGAATAAATGTAGAATTGTTCATATCCTGTAGTTTGACACTGTGGTATGATAACCTTTATTTTTCTTCCTAACAGGTAGACTGATCCTTCGGGGAGGGGGGGTTATGATGAAAAAAAAAAATGAAAAATAAAACATTTGAGGGCCTAAAATATCATTGTTTTGAACATTACAGACAGCAATCCTTCATTGATTGTTTTAAAGAATTTGTGGCATTTCATTCAGTACATGATCAAGATATCTGAAATATTGACGTCTAATATTGCTCTAAGAGTTTTATAGGACACATTGAGCTAGTTATTTGAGAAATCAAGCTCTACGAAATTATTTATAAATCCAATAACAACTATATGAGCAACACAGAAATGTAAGCAGCAGAAGTAACATTTTTTTACTCTGAGAGACCAGATTAGCTGGTGTAAACTGAAATGGCTCCATGGCAGTCTGCAGACAGTACTGTGACTTATGTCAGTTCTGGGTCTGGATGGCTATTTGAACGTAATCTGAATACCTGTTTTCCATGAAAATATAAACCTTTTGAGACTTTCAATGTGTTTTACTGCAGATTCAGTAGAACTAGGACATAGGTCATTCCTTGAAGCATTTCTATTTACACTTTACTATAACACTGCTTGTTTTACTATATAATTAACTGTAATTGGAGGAAGCAGGAAAAAAATTAAAAAAAAAAATCCTTTAACCACTGGATTAAGTCAAGAGGGACAACCTAACTGAGAGCTAATTTGAAATAAAGTCTTAGAAAGTGAATGGTTTAATACAACAAATATCCCGTCAGTAGTACAGATTACATTTTGGACCTTTGTACCTCAAATAAGGAAATTGTCACAAGTTTGGTAATTGCTCTAACTGGGAACACGTTGAGGGGTAGAATTAGTAAACATTAATTAAAGACAGGGTGGAAAATGGTTAAAAAATAAAAATTGCAATTATATTAGAGTCTTTATACGGATTCATCCCATTCCTGTCTGGCTCTGGCACTATCTTCACCCAGCCTCTTTCTCTTTCTTCTTGCTGGAGACTTTTCTAGCCATCTGGACACCAGCTTTTTCCACCCTAAAGAACAGGAGTACCCATTTCTGTCCTAACTATGTGGGAAATAGAAATGAGAGGATATTCAATCATATCAGCAAAAATTAACCTGAAGTGTAACTATTATTATGCATTGCTGCTTCTCACAATTCAATCAGTATTTACTCATTATTACTTTGAGTACAACTTAAAGGCTATTAAAAAAATCTTTTGCTTTTCCATTTAAATACAAGATTGAGATTGCTAGCAGTCATAAAAATGATGTGTGAATAGCACTGATATAGCATTGATACAATGTGGGCAGATGATACGCAAGCATCACCAAGAATCTCTGTGAATGCAGCTCTGGTCTCACCTGAAAGAGCCTTGCTAATATTCCTTCCATTCTGCTATGATTAGATTGTAGACACTGGGAGGGGAATAAATAGCTACCTGCATAAAACACCCACATGCTAGCAAGCAAATGGCATTTTGAAATAAAGATATGCAGATTTATTTTTACCATAAAGGTGAAATGATTGAATTTGAACCTGAAGGGGTTCTGAGCACATTCTGACAATAAATCACATGCCAGAACAAATAGGTCTGAATACAACCTGCATAAAAATACGCAGAATGCCAAATGGGAGTATACACTCCTAGTGCTTATTTTTATTTAAGGCATGTATACATGTGTATAAGTGTGGAGAGTTTCAGTTAACTGCTTGCACATCAAGAAATGCATGGGAGATTAAATCCCATGTTGATGGCTTTGTAATAGGGAGCCACAAACCTGGAACATCACTGTGCTGCTGACCTTCTGTGATTCACAACAGCACCAGACACCGAAGTAGGTAGTCAGTGTCACAAGGAAACTGAATTCTTGTTTATAAAAGGACAGTAAGCTGCTCAGAATTTTATACAAGTATATAAGGAGTTAACAGGTATTAATTACAGCTGGAGAAAAAATAAATAAATAAAAGACTTTCTGCTTATTTCTCTAGATTTGTCAAGCTGTCCCCTAGAATCACAAACAATTCAATTTAAAAACATATTCCAGTCTAATTATGTCAGATTCCTTTCCAACTATGTCTCAATTTGTTGGGTTAAGTTATAGAAAATTGCTACTTAGAAACCCAGAATCACAGAAGTAGTTTATGACATGAAATATCTGAGATACTTTATGTATCTTTGCCAGTCTTTACAAGAATTCATTTTGATAACACAGTGGTGATGGAAGTATTGATTCAAGTTTGCACAACACAGAAACTTCTGCATATGCTACAGAACTGCAGAAAAAAATGTATTTATACAACAAAAGGCAATTTTCCAGCTTCCTTATCCACAAAACAAGATACGATGGTAAAATATTGATATGTCCTGCAAACATGGCAAATGTAACAGAACAAGAAAAAACATTCAACGTTTATGCAGAAGTAATGTTTTCCTCAGGGTCTCTGTCTACAAGATGAATGCTTCCTGTGATCACCGACTCTTCTTGAGCTGAGGTGTTCTCGAGCTGTTTATTTGTGCAATATGGGATGTGGCCACAAAAATACATGTAAATCCACGGGTTGGTACAACTATTTAAATTGCCAAGAAGCATGATAATTGTGAATGCCGAACCTGGAATGGAGTAGTTAAAGGGATAGCAGAGTAAATAAAGCATTCATACAAGTAAGTAACATTTTCACAATCTGCTGCTTTATGGTGTACTTGCTCATATATTAATGTTACAGTGATACTGGGAAAATCCCATATTTTTAATGCCATTTGTAACAGTCTAAGGTATAAAGCATACTGTATTGTATGCATTTCAGAGTTAAATATAGTTCTATACAGCTCTTTTTCTATGTAGCTGCATTACATTTGAAAGTAATTACTAACCTGCTATACAGACACAGACAAACACAGATATTGATATAAATATATGCAGAGTAATACTCAAATTCACACTGATACAAAGAATTCTTAAAACAAAGATCAGATTTTTTTATCAGACAGAGCTATTATTTATATATTTTAGGGCTAATATATTTAAGTTTTCAATAGGTGAACTTAAATAAACTCATCCACAGAGAGCCTGCCTTCCACAAAGAGGCAAGTATGTTTGACATGATTAATCTTGCTTCCAGCATGGTACTCTTTGATACATCTACTAGGCTTTTTTTTAAAAAAAAAAAATATTATTCTTTATAAAGAGCTGTTTCATGACTTTTAATTGTCTTATAGTGTACTACAGATACTCATCAACATGATTTCAATATTCAAAAAAAAATCAGATTTCTTAGAACACCACTGTTCTATATGTTAAATAAGAAATATTTATTTTATTACATTGAATAATTAACCATTTCTTTTCATCTCAAGAGCCCCAAATACTGCTGCTATAATATCTGAAACCTCCAAAAGTCTGAACTGAATCCTTGCCAAAGCATTACTTTCACTGTGCTGTTTGTTAATCACAGAATCATTCACCACTCAAAACACACACACCCTTACTTACATGATGTTTTTATCACATAATATATGAAGTTCTCTGTATCTAATTAAATACAGTAGATAAACGATACAGTAATTTATTTTTAATCATAGACAAATGATCACAGATAACTTTTACACAAAAACAAAGTCCACATATAAAGTTATGTGCTAGCCTGCTATGAAGTTATTAATGAGGATGGAGAGTATCTTACCTTCAGTAATGACACTTGGGAACCACACAGACCACAGCTGTGCAATGAAGAAAGGTGACCAGCAGAGAACATATGCAACAACTGTTACCACTGTCATTTTTACAGTCTTGATCATAGCCTTTGAAATACAGTTCACACTGCTTGCTCGGGATGGCAGGACTTGCTTCTGATTTGTTACTTCGTATTCATTCTGTTTTTTCACATATATATTTCTTTTGATTATTTTGCAAATCTTAACCTGGCATGTGATAAGGACAGCTGAGGGAATGAAGAATATAACTACAAAAATCCAAGTCACGTATGCCCTAGGGCCCCACGGCTGAATAAATTCAGCCCAACATTCAAAGATACCTGGAGATATTTCAGTCTTAGAAAAGATAAATACCTGTGGTAGGCTAAGAATCAAGGATATAGACCAGCTGGTGCAAATGGGAATGTTCCACAGAGCTCTCTTCTTTTGGAAAGTGACCATAGGGTAGCAAACTGCTTGATATCTGTCCACTGTCATGACCACTATCATGTAAGTGGAGGCAAACATGCCCAGCAATTGCAGATACTTGATAATTCTGCACAAGAAATCTGGCCCTATGAAAACATCTGTAATATCCCATATAAGCTGAGGCAGTACTTGAAAAAAGGCTACCACTAAGTCAGCTATGCTGAGGTGAAGCATGAATACATACATCCTAGAGAGCTTCTTTCTTCTTCTCCACAGCACCAGGATGAGAATAAAATTGCCCACAGACGCTGTCAGAAATATCACCCCCAGTACAGCAATCTCTACTTGAGCTAATTGCTCATCTCTTTCTGGTCTTCCAACAGGATCTGACTTATTTGTCAAACTCAGGAATCTGTGAGTAGAAGGACTTTCAGTCTGATGTGTGCTATCCTGCATAGGAAATGAAAAATTCTTCATAGTGCACGGAAGCTACTCACAGTAGCTGCTACTTGCGACTCAGGTTGACAGCTGTGAAGTGCTGGCTGGCGAATAAACCAGCACAGGTTCAGGTTTCAGGATATCTTTGAGCGAATCTTTTCCTGCTTGTGCGAACCAAAGCACTGGACCCGTGTCTCGATAAAATTCTGCCTCTTTGCTGGAGTGCAAAAAGGCTTTATATAGGCTCCGAGTCGAGCCTTATGTAACTGCGGAGTCATCTGGTAGGCTGCAGGGACCCGAGCCAATAGCAATGCAAGCCACACAATTGGGTGAAATACATAAATAAAAGGAGAACTTCACAGGCTCGACATAATTAAATTACTCACTTCAGTCAAAAGCCGAACTTGTAAATAGCTGCGGCCAAAATCATGCTCAAATGATATTACTCATGAGAGTTCGCTCGGATATTTTTTACGCAACCCAGGAGTGTGTGCTTCAGCTTAATCAGAAGGAATGTTTGGACGTAGACGGAAAGTTGGGCCCCTGAGCTCAGATGCATCATAACTGCACTTCTCTGGGCTCCTGGGGCAAGACCACATCCTAAACACAGCACAGACAAAGAGATACATTTTTCCATAACTTTTTTTTCCTTTTGGAGGGGGGAGTACCTAAGTCACCTTATTGTGAGGGAAAAAAAAAATAAAAAAAAAATTAACTGCCTTAAAAATAATCTTTTTTTTTCGAGAAGGGGGTCAAGGCTTGGATGGTTTTTTTTTCGTTGTTTTTTTTCTCAGCAAAATGAAAAATAACACGTGAAATAAATTACTTTTAATGGGACTTTGAGTCTACTGAGAATTTAAAAGAAAATAAGTGAAAATTCAGTGGGAAATCCAACTGAGGAAAAGGTCTGTACAAGGAAACAGTTTCTTAGGGTCTCTATACTACTAGTGCTAGAGGCTGAGAGGTCATTTTTCACTATCTGATCCTTTTTATCTTTGTGTAGTAAGTCATATCATGACCACAAGAATTTCATTGTTCTTCGATCTTCCAGTGTAACTTTTGCATATTGGTAGTGGCAGATAAGAATAACAATTTTGATTTAATTTCATTTGTTCTCCCTCAGTCTGTCCTCTTAATCACAAAAAGATGGATTTAATAAAAGGAATTAATTCAATATGAAAGATAACTCATATTGGTTCGCAACCTTGTCTGAAGCTAGAGCACTCATATCCTTTTGGATAAGGTCAGGGGACTGGTAATTTGAAGTTCTTCTGAAGAGGAAACTGATAAGGTTAAAAGTATACACACTGCATGTATAGTACGCTATACATCTATACTGATTTATCTTTGTGATCATGACTATGTTATAAAAGCAGCTGAAAGATGAATAGACATCTTGAAACTGAATGTGTTCACGTATCAACAGGCAGGGGTAGGGCAAAATTCATAAACAGGATGCTGATCTACAAAGGTTTATAAGAGCAGTGAGATCCCTTTTCTCTCCGTCTCTTTGACCCTTCCATCCTAGCACAGGACTGATGTTAATATCTCAAGCAAGAGTAAGAGTATGAAAGCAGACAAGAGACAAGCAGAACAGCTTCGGTAAACTTTGCCACTGACAGCAGCTATTAGAATCCTTATCCCAGATTTATCTGAACACTGCTGCAGCTGCCTGAGTCTACAACAGCTTTTCTTTATGACCATGTTGCGAAGGCTATGAAACATAACAACTTAATCTAATATACCTTATTTTTTATTATTATTTTTTCATAACTGGAAGCCTGTTTGTAACAAATGTGGATTCCTAAGGTTGCTTCTTTTTAATTCCCCACCCCCAACTCCACCCCACCCCTACCCCGGTCTGTAATCCATCCCAATTAGCAGAAAACAGCATGGTAAGAGAGTAAGGGAACAAATGTTCTTGCACTTACCCTCACACTCCCTTCACTGGGTAACTTCCAGGAGAATAACTGAGTTGGCCACAGCCCAAGAATCCCTGGCAATTATTCTGGTTGCAGACACTGTGCTGCAGAGCTGGCTGGCTAATCTCCAACTCTGCCTTCAGATGGAGACAAAACTTCAGGTGTGTGCTTCAAAATCATTTACTCTGGCATCCTCACTCCATGAGTTAACAAAAAGCCAGGTGTGATCTTTGTTCTTCTAGTAGGAGACAGGGTAAACATCTACATCCAGGCAGTGCTGGGACTAAGTGGATTGAAGCAGGAACATGCTGAAGCAGGAACTAAGCCCAGGCATGGAAGATAAATTTACATATTGTGATCTGAAAGGTGATGGAATTATACGTAAAAAGACTAGAGTATGAAACACGTGTCACTTCTGGGGTAGTATCAAAAGACTAACCAGAATATAGTACCAGAATCAAATCTGTATGATTTTCACAGGGATTAGTGTATGGGTGGATGTATTTCGAGCAAATGTGCTTTATCACCTACACCTAGAACAAGATCCCTGGGAACATGCAGCTCTTCAGAGGTGTGCACATGGACACAGCATGCACCGTCTGGGCAGCACGTGCTTTAGTTGGTGTCAGACCCAGTATGTGGATAAGGGCTGAAGGGCAAGCACACTGAAACACATCGGCCTTTGCCGTGTTTATAAAAAGGGAGGTGGTGCTCCTCGTACAAACTGTCCTAGTGATGTAATACTCCACTCCATCTTGCATATAATTAGTTCAATATATGTTAATGGTTTCATAACTTTATAATTGTGCCCTTTCCAGTTTTTTCATCCATGCTAGCTGACATTTAGGATAATGTTATACTGAAATTGATTCCACTCTGGGAATATAACTCTCTGAGAAAAGAAAAACAGAATAACAGATGAAAATGTTTAAGCAGTCTTAGCTGTTCTTTTACTCTGATAGTTCCTTCTCCTGTTGCCCAGCTTTGCTTCATTCCCAACCATATCTGTCCAAGTTAAATTCTTTCCCTAAATTATTTACTTTCAGTAGTGTGGGAAGACACATTTTAATTAACTTCTGCTGATTTTCTCAGTATGGGCTCTCATCTAATGTTTGTCAGCTAGCTGGTAGGGAGGGATTCAGCTCACAGATTAATGCACTTAAATGAGGTGTCTGCTTAGAACTCCAGAATCACACGATTGAAGTGTGTCCTTCAGACTGGAAGGCCTCTCAGGCCTCTTGTCCAACCTCCTGCTCAAAGCAGGGTCAACACTGAATTCAGACCAGTTCGCTTAGGGTTTGTTCCCTCAGGTCTTGAAAACCTCCAAGAGCACAGACCCCACAGCCTCCCCGAGTAGCCTGTTCCAAACAATTAATAATTGTCATTGTGGAAAAGCTTTCCTTATGTGCTCTACTGGGCCCTGCACTTACAGCCTGTGCCTTAGTGGTGAATGGTATGATGCAGACGATGTTCCAGCCTGTCAGGAGAAGATATATGACTATTTGCTACACAAAATATGAGGCTCCATGGCATGGAAGAAAGGAGGGACCACTTCACAGACAGGATGTGTGTAACGTACTGGGGGAAGGTCTCTCTGACACCACACAGAAGAGGGGTTCCCAGCATCTGAAGGGACTAAGATTTAAGATTTACTTGCTACCTGTAATCCCTTTTATTCTACCTTACTAAAACAGCTTTTTGACCACATCCATTACTGTTGGGCTTTACTGAGATCAAGAGAGGAGCCAGCATCACCTCTCTCCCCTCACCCCTGTGCAGAGAACAAGCCCAGCACACTCAGCCTCTCCTAACAAGTTACATCTTCCAGCACTCCAACATCATGGCCCTACGCCAAGCTCACTCAAGCTCGTCGGCATCTTTCCTGTACTGGGACCCCAAAACTGTTTGCAGTATTCCAGGCATGGTATAAAAAGTGCTGAGTAAAGGTGAATAACTAATTCCTCTGACCTATGGATTACATGTGAGCTATGTCTCTCAACTCCCATCACATATGAAATACATATCAAGCCTTCAGCTCAGTGCCTAAACATAGGTGCTGAGTGCTCTTTGAGTTTCCTTAGTGACATTGCCCAAGATTCATTTAGCATAGGATTTACCCTACCATTGTGTAAGGACTGTGGAAATATTATTTAACTTTCAAAAATCTTTTTATGTACTTTCCTGAGTGTATTAGTTCTCAAATTTATCTTGGAAATGATATATAGCTCACTGTTTTGTTATTTCTGAGATTTGCAAAATTCCAACATTATTCAAACAAGAATTTATTTCTTTATCCTTCCTCTAGCATTTGGTGGTATTGTCACATAATCCATCCTAATTTACTGAGGCTATATAGGATGTAAATCAGGTAAGCATTTTTTCCTGTACCTGTAGCTGGGTAATGACTTCAAGTCACTTTGTTTTTCAAGAAGATATTTTCAAAGGTAGGATTAGGCAAATCTCAGCCATAACTTCTCCAATGGCAACAATACTGATTGTACTAGTCTGAGTACCTTAATCATAAAATCACAGAATTACAGAAATATTGTTTGGAAGGGACATCCTGAGGTCTTCCTCCAGAGTATAACTGCCTGTTGAGTGGCCCTATTACTCGTTCAGGTCAGACACAGTTTTCAGTCAAGTCTTGAAATCCATTAAGTACAGAAAATCTGCCTCTATGGGAAGCTACTTCCAGTGCTCTTGGTGAAGAATTATTTCATAATGCTCATTCAGAGACTCCCACGTTGGCTGCTGTTGCATCATCTGCCACCATTGAGAAGAATTTTGTTCCATCAATTCTGTAGCTGCGCTTAAAGTATTTATAGGCTGGTATAAGTTCACTCCTTAAAAAAAAAAAATCTTTTCAGACTAAACAACATTTTTTAATTAAGAAAAGTAATTTTTTGCATAGTTGGCTATATTGCCAAAGAATTTTGGAGAAATCAAAACTGATTTCCTAAGTGGTGATGTGATTCTATTTCTTTTAAGACCTCTAAATATAAAAAACATACCTTCATAGGACGGAAAAGACAAGTGTGCAGTGAAACATTCAGTTATCAAGAATATATTAGAAATATTGACTTCTTAATATATTTGTATATGAAACATTTACTTAGTATTATAGGGGAGATAAAAAGAATTAGCATATAGTGTTGTATTGAAATTGTTGTAGTGATAGAGAATACATGCTAGGAAATGCATTAAGTAGAGTAAACATATACCAGTAGCAAAAAAAAAAAAAAAAAAAAAAAAAAAAAGTAACTCCTTTTGGAAGTAGTATAATTTCTAGCACATGGATTCTTTCACTTATGAGATGAGTGAAAATTACATGAGTACTGTTAAAGGATTTAGCCTGTAGTATGGATGCATTTAGAACAAGGTAATATTTTTCAATATTAAAACGTGGTTTATTCCTAGATTTGGCATATAAACTACTTCATTGTAAGTCATATTTACTGGACTAAAATTATGTACACCATTTTGCTGCTGTATTGGTACATCCTTCTACAGTTCGGGGTTGTTTTTAAAACAAACAAACAAAAAACAAACAATCAACCAAACAAAGAAAACCACCACTAATTTAATAGCTACATAACACACAAGGTTCTTTGGACCAGGCATACTGATTCACTCACTATAGCCAGAAAGTTATTAGAGAGGGACTATGGAAATAAAGCAGCCTCAAATGCAACAGAGAAATCAAAGGTGCCAACTAAAGACAGAGAAAAATATACTGAAAACAATATTGCAGAGAGTATATATTCAAGTATGCAATACAGGCAGCTACTAACGCTTGTCACAACAGGATAAAACACAAAATGATGAATAGTGTCAATAACTATATTCCTCGGAAAGAATAAAGCTTTGATTTGGACAAAAGAACTTTTGAACAATAAGCAGAACTTCTATGAAAGACAAAAGACTATATAAAATATGTCCGGACAATCCAAAATCTCATCAATTTTCAATCCAAGTATACTACAAACTACCTTAAATTTTCAAATTAACATTGTAGTGAACATGGGACAACATTCTGTCCTTCTAAACTGATTTATATAGTGAAATTAAAATTCAAACCCTTCAAAGTGGACCAGGCTCTTAGTTGTGCAGATGCCTATGTTTTGTGTGCACATGTGTGCACATGTGTGCCTATATATGTGTGTGTGCAAAAGCTATACACAACTTGGATGCCTTTCATCTTCTGTGAACCTGTGAACTGTGTTCAGATGAGTGTGCTAATGCTAATGGTGTATTTAAAGGAAGGGTTACTTCAGTAAGACTAAAAGCTACATAACAGCAACAACAACAAAAAAGCCTTTATATCCTCAAAATGTTGGACTGCAGCACATCAAATTAGTATTATAACTCTTAGGCAATATTTTGGACCAAGACTCTCATACACTGAGTGCAGTAGGAATTTGCCACGAGCAATAAAGCTAGAGAACAAACAATAGGTATTGACCTCCTCAGACTTGTAACTCATATATTGTAGGTACTCGTCACAGAACAGTAACACTAACTACGTAAATTACTACGTGTCTCTTTTTAATCCTTAAGGACATTATGTTCGAGAGAATAACTTTTTAACCTGTTTCAAAAAAACTTTAAACTTTATTATTCACAGTGCTGACCTCATCCTTTGTGCATGTTTCTGATTTCAAAGCTGTTACAGCAGTGAGTGAGTCCCACTTGGCCTGAAGACTATAACTGGTGTGTTTAATTCACGTAATTGAATTGCAGTGGTAGACTTGTTTTCCACAGCTTGTAGATCATTCTCTAAATAACACCTTCTTCTCATAGCAGCTGTAAAATTTTGTGCACCTTCAATAAATAGTGTTTAGTAGTACAATATTAAGCTTTTACTAGTATTTCGATAACTTTCATCAGGCTACTTTAAGTTGAGACATAAATAAATCATTATAAATTAGGTACGTAGGCTTCTTCCAAAACCTATCTTTTTCGTTTGCTGCATTCCAGACAGTCTGGATTCTTCATTAAGATACTAAATGGCCTGCCAGCTCACCTGCCACCAGTGCTATGGAAAACAATTGACAGATATGGATACCCACAGGAGCCTTGCTGAGGCTCTCAACAGAGCTAAAAAAAAAAAAAAAAAAAAAAAAAAAAAACACGGAGAAATAATAGAATGGTTTTGGAGAAGACTGAAAAAGTACTTCTTCCACACATGAGAAGTTATAAAAAGATTTTTTGAACAAAGGGAGAAATGCTAAGATGGAACCTAGTATAATACTTCATGGCCTGGTGCAAAGATCAGACTTCTTTCAATGTTTGAATTAAAAATAAAGTAAATAGCAGTGAGTCTGTTTCTCATTGTCTGATTCAGACAATACTGAATCAGCAATAGCAAACAATGAGGACAGTGAATTAATTCCAGTATACCTAAAGAGACTGTGTGCTTTGACCTCTTACGTTCATGCCAAGAGTGTTGTCTGACACTTACACAATCTCTCAACCAGATGCTGCAGTAATGAAATTCACTTCTATCAGTTCTCGAGTGCTGAAAAATAACAGAGCAACTATTATAGTAATCACAGTGGGCTGGAAAAGATTTGTAATATGACCTCTAGCTTGGGACTGAATTACAAATTCTAAGTAATCTCCTGCATTATTCATAATTACAATATAATTATTTGATTACTACATTCTTATTTTTAGCGGCTTGATTTCTAGAATGCACAAAAGCTCTGGTCAAGGCCAGAGACCATTGACTATGAGCCGTAGAGACACAGGAAATAAAAACGAGCTATAAAGAAATTTATATACCAATATAATCACAAACCCTGATTTAGCGATCCAAACTCCTTATATTGTGTGGGAAGCAGGAAACTGCTTGGAAGTAGCAAAGTAAAAAAATGAACAGGAGGAGGCATAGTTGAAATCCTATATCCAGACTATAATCTAGAGTCTTAACTCCCCGCAAGAGTCTGGTATCTTTACCCACTGAAAATGCAGAGCCTGTAATTCTAAAGGTGTCTTACAACTACACCTTCAAGGAACACACTGGGATTCATCCAGTTCCTTTAAATGGGGTACGAAAATGAAGATCCCTGGGTACGGAGAGGAGAAACAGCAGGAATAGGAGAAAAGGAAAAGGAATAAGGTCATTGACAATATCTAGTCTAACACTATTCTAAATAGAATATTTGCCCAGGTGATGCAAGATAATAGGTTCAGTGCTATTTTCAGCATGAAAAGGCTTACATACATCCTTCCTTGATAGGTGAACCAATGACATAATATTTAGTACAGCAATTTCCATGAAATTGAGCTGCCTCCTTAATAATTATTACTTCTGTATTACTTTCTGAGGTTCAATAAGGAGCAAAGCAGCCTATTTAGTTTAGAAAATTGATGTAAGATTAAAAATACTAAGTTTTATATAAGGTTTTATATTTCCTCCTTTTTGAATAAACTGAAGGCAATTACACAACCACGAGACCACCGGGCAGGGTCAGTTGTCTCTGAAAGTTTCTCTTCTTTTTGAGTTGTTTAAGCCTTCTTAAGGGTTCAAGAATTTTTTTAGTCATTCTTTGACAAGAGAAAAACATTGAATGTAACTGAGATAAAAAAGCAATAAGAAAATAATGTAGAAATGTTCCACTTGATTTTTTGCAGAATTTGTGAAATATATATATATATATATATCCAAATGAAAGGCTGCAGGAAGCGTCCAAGCTTTCATAAGTGTCTGTGTCCAATAGTCTTCACTTTTCTTATTTTGAGAACTTTCATCGTATGCTCATTCAAGTTGCAAATTATTTTTTCAACATTGTATCACCAAAAAAAATGAAATGTTTTCTCGATTTTGTCTGCCATCTAGTGTTTAAAAGCAGAATGCCTGTGTTCTGCATTTAGAAAAGCTGAAAAACGGGAGCACTACACAGCTTCTGCCTGTCATGCTACATTGATGAAAACAGAAAACAGAATTTTTCCTAAGGCTTAATTGAAGATGTTAAATTTAAGCAATTATTTTGGATACTAGCAGAATACTACTCTAACAATTTATGTTAATTTGTCCTAGTGCTTTGAAATCCTTGGGATATTTTTTTTTCTGTTTGTTTGAGTGTCTTCCAGATGATTGTGCTGTGTTTCCAGGATGCCATCCATAATCAATAGGGCGATTAAAAAAAATAGTCTGTATATGCTCAAATGGCATACATACTTATAATAATACCTTTATATCAAATGTACAGTGAAAGTGTACATAAATATATGCAAAAATATGTTCTCAGAATTAGTATCTTACCCCTGGAAGTTGTTCTGTTCAGGTTTAATTCAGCTAAGATGGAGTCACTGCTCTCTGAAACTGAAATAGTGTCACACTCTATAGGGTTACTTGGCCTGCAGATGTATGGAGATTGTAACATCCTTTTGTAGGATTCTGTAATACACAAAGACACAGAGGTTTTATATTCTAAAAATTTCTATTTATTGTAGATCACCACAAATCACCATTAGCAAGTATGTTATGATTAGCAAGGTCAATATTTATATATAGATAATAAGCTATTGCAGATATTAACAAATATGTGTGCTAAATATTAAGATTACAGCACTGATTAACAGTAGCAACATTTGGGGGGTAGAGGCAATTAGAGGTAGTAAAATCACTAATAAAGCAGGAAATATATGTTAGTATAGGTTCAACAAACTTGTCAGTAATACTATGGCAGTGAATATACTTGTGGATTACACATTTATCTATATTGTAACAGCACAGTTATACTATACACTATAACCTACACTTATGGTATGTTACACTTACCAAAAAAGTACTTACGACAAATCATACATATATATATATATATATATGCATAAAATAATCAGTACCAAATGCATCAAACAGATCCCAGAAAGGACATCAAGATTATACCAGCCTCAAAGGTCAAATTGAGAAAGCTAATCTCAGAAGAGACTGATCACCACCAGAAGTGGGCCCAGAAAGCGGTCCAAAGTAATGGACAGAGTCTCACTTTCGATGCTGATCCATGCCACAGGGTGTGGAGCGTCACAGAGTTGAGAAGTCAGTCCAAGAGTTAAGAGTCGACCCAATGGTCCAGTGAAGCTTCACCCTGTTCAGAATAAGAAAGAAGTGCAGCACTGGAGGAGGGAGATAGGTGAAGATGGAAGAGAGGGAGAGGGAGAGAGAGAGAGAGAGGGAGAGGAAGAGGAAGAGGGAGAGGGAGAGGAAGAGGGAGAGAGAGAGGGAGAGGAAGAAGGAGAGGGAAAGCTCCATCAAGGGTAAAAATCAGACACTTTATATCCTTGAGACATAGTCTCAGGTTACCTATGTAAATGCCTGTTAAATAGCTGTGAAGAGTAAAATTAATTTTGTAAGGAATTCCAAAATTTATTAATTTCAGTGTATCTGTTCCACCTTTTATAGTGAAAGAGACTGTAAGGAAACAGAAAACTTCCATATATCATAGATCAGAAGAGAGAACCCTAGAAAGACAAATTTTGGAACAATTACTTCTGGTAAATATCCAATTTTTATCCAACTGCCTCATAATGCAATGCATGATGACTTTCTTCACAAGCAGCAGTCCAAGATACACATATAATTGTGAATGCTAGAAATAACTATTGAAATTGAAAAGTATAGCGTAGTTATAAATGGGGACAGTATGGAGATGATAGTCTGGCTTTGAAATGCCAGAAATCACATACACCAAATAACAATTCCTCTTTCATTAAAGCAGTAAGATTTACCAATCTCACATTTTTTGAGTTATAATTTGGTTTACAGTTTGCATCTTACCTACAAAAACATGCATGACCATGTACATTGAGAAAACATTTTGAAAGCCTTTAATTAAGTTACAGGAACAGCACTCATTAAAATCAAACTACTTTCAGTATTATCCTAAACTGGAGACTGTCACATTTTAAGTGACCATTCTGACAAAGCCTAAGCTGGGTAAAAATCTAACAGAGATCAGCAAAGAAAATTTTGATAATCACAAGAAATCCTTCTTTGAGGCTTTTCATAGAAAGTATTGAAGCAAAAATAATTTTGAAATAGCTAATGTACATCCTATTAAAATTAAAATACATCTCAAAATGTGATAAATGTGTTCATTTACATATTATATGAAAAGTACTGTAATTGGAGATAGCCACCTTCTGAGTGCCTCAGATAGATTCACCTTTCTTACCTAAAAAGCAGGCAGTTAGTCAAATGGGATGAATCAACTCTCCTTTAACTATTAGGAGAACTCACAAAATTAGCCTAGTGGAGTTGTCTATCTTTTAGATAAATGAATTGAAATCATTTCTCCTTAAGGTCACCTCCACAGCAAAGAAAAGACTAAACTGTCAAAATGTTTGAGAAGGTGTGGATGCAGAATTCATGCCTGGGAATACATGAATGTATACCTTTTTGTCTAGCGTTTTCTTAGTTCTTTTGCTGATTTGTGTGGTTGCTTTGCAAACCTGATGAATCACCTCTGAACATGTCAGATCAGACAGGTCCAGCCATCCTCGGGGAGACCTGTGTGGCAAGAACGTCTGGGTTTGCAATTAGACTTGAAATGTGAAATCCCTGATTCTTTTCCTTAGGAGAGGTATGAATCTCAGTGGTATATACATGTTGTATATATCTCTGTGGTAAATGCATGTTGTACATATCTCTGTGGTAAAATGAACACCTGAGCAAGCACAGAATGGAATTTTACAAAGACTTTTATGAGAGAAAGGTGACTGTTCAGGGAAGAGCTATGTAAAGATAAGAGGGACCGCATTATTCACCACATAGTTTGCCAGTCAAAGAAAGGCAGGATATGCATGGGCAGCCTGTGGCCAAACTTCCTTCTTAATGAAGTTGTTGGTCTTGTTTTGCCTAACTCTTTGTTGCTGTAATGTAAGAATGTAATTTATCCTACTAAATGCCAGCTCAGATTGTTGCTTTAGATGGGCAACTGCTTCTTAAGCCATATGACAAGATCCACCCCAGATCACCAGGCAGCCAAACAAGGAGGATTCCTGGAGCATGCAGAAGTGCAGGTGCAGCAGGGGAAGCTGCTTAGCCTAACACCCCTGGCAAAGAAACTACTCCTGTACCATAGCCTAAAATCTACCAGTACTGTGTTGTTCTCATAGAAGTAAGTAGCCTTTACGTAAAGAAACTCATAAAACAATGGGCTGCCTGCTACCTGCGTTACAACTACCTGAAAGCAGGCTGCAGCAAGGAGGGTGTCAGTCTCTTTTCTCAGGTGACAAGTGTTAGAATGCAAGCAAACAGTCTCAAGTTGTACCAGGGGAGGTTTAGATTGGGTATCAGGAAGAATGTCTTCATAGAGAGGGTGGTCAAGCACTGAAACAGGCTGCCCAGGGAAGTGGTGGAGCCCCCATCCTTGGATGGATGGATGTAGTGCTGAGGGACATGGTGTAGTGATGGGACTCAGTAGGCCAGGCTGAGAGTTGGACTCAATGACCTTTTAAGTCTTTTCCAACCTAGATAATTCTATGATTCTATTTGGTTTAAAAACAACCCTTACCATATATAGTGAAAACAGAAAACAAACTGAAGAATAGCCCACGAGTACCAAAAACATTTGCCAGCAGTAGGCCATCACTAAATAATACAAACAGATAGGTATTCATCTATGGACAGGGAGCGCAGGCCACACCTGCAGAAGGCTGACACAGTCCAGAAAGCAGCAACCTGCAGAAGGCCTCGGAGAGAAGATCTGAGCAACTGGGTGTGACACGCTGGTGTGCATCCCATGGGGATCCTGGACAGCAAGCAGCTCTCAGAGCCACCGAGCACTTCACTGAGGGAGTGCTTTGAGAGAACTGCCTCTGTGTTCTGCCCTGGTAATCTTAAGAATCAAAAATCTGAGAAGGGGCAAAAAAGGAACTACAAATTATTCAGAAAGCTATATACCCCTAGGAACAAAGCACTGAGCTCTGCTCTCTGGGGACAGCGACAGGACCCGAGGAAATGGCATGGAGCTGGGACAGGGGAGGGTCAGGCTGGGGGTTAGTGAAAGGTTCTGCACCCAGAGGGTGGTCGGGCATTAGGACAGACTGCCCAGGGCAGTGGTCACAGCACTGAGCCTGCTGGAGTTCAAGAAGCGTTTGGACAGCGCGCTCAGACATAGGGTCTGATTTTTGGGTGGTCCTGTGTGGAGCTAGGAACTGGACTCGGTGATCCTTCTGGGTCCCTTCCAACTTGGGATATTCTGTGATTCATCCAACATTCAAGAGCTGAAGGATGATGGGATGAAGTTCGATCTCTTTGATGTTGCCAGCAACTATAACACACAAATTACATAAATTTTCCCGAGGAAAGAAAACACCAGGAAAAGAAATTCATTTTACTCTTTTTGATAAGTAAAACCAGAGGCAGGCGACTGGAATCCAAACCCCAAATAAGAACCGCTGCCTCTATGACGACCAGGGCAAGGAGTCCACGAAGCACCAAGGCATTCATCGCCTTCCCCAGCCACCGCCGTTAACTTCGGGCAACCCCGGCAGAGCCCCGTTCCAACACCCCCTCCCCTCACGACGCCCCCCGCCGCCCATGACGGCCGTGCCGCTCCGCACGTCGCCGCCCCGCGCATGCGCAGCATCCCCCCACCCCTGCCATTGCTTTGCCCTTTCCCCGCCTGGCCCCGCCCCGCCCACCCTGGCTTCAGCCGCTTCCGGCGGGCTGCGCACGGCGCATGCGCAGTGCTACGGCCCAGCTGCTGCCTGCGCTGCCGCGGTGGGGGCCGCCGGCGGGGGGGGGGGGGGCGGCCCTGGCAGGCGCCCGGCGGGTCCGGCCTCGGTGGGAGGGGAGGGGTAAAAAAAATAAATAAATGAACCCCGCTGCCCGCCCCGGGTGTGTATAGCAGCTCGGGACGAGGTGGGTGAGGGAGCGCCGGGCTGGGGCGGGCAACGGGGTGTGGGGCTGGGGCCTGGGTGCTGGGGCCGTGTGGGCCCTCAGGGAGCTTTGAGGTGCCTGAGGGGGGTAAAGGCCTCGTCCAGCCTAACTGGGGTTTTCTACCAAAGGGTCACGCAGAGAACCAGTGCCTGTTTGCCCTCGGAGGAGTCCTTCATGGCAGTGTAATGTCATCGCCGCTTGGAAGGCTGTCTCTTGGTATGAGGTAAGGTGCCAAGGAGGTGCAACTTGTTGGGAGGGCTGTCGAGCAGTTTTCTATATGCCACTAAGTGGTTTTAGCAGGAGGTACAGCTTTTTGCTTACTGGGAGGACCAGCAAGCAGTTTGCTATATGCTACTAAGTGATTTTGACAGCTGTCGCATCTTGAAGGTCTTTTCCAACCTTAGTAATTCCATGATTCCTCAAAATGAACAAGAATGGGCCTTTTAGGAAAATCATGTTAAAATTAAATAGTTGGGATGTCGCTGCCGAATGCCCTTAGCACTCAGTATCGCAACAAGATTACGTAATTTGAATGTTTGTCTTTCTTTACTGGAGCAATGAATAAGCTGTACCTACTTTAAACAACTCTGAGATTTGAGTATAACTTGTTGCTGGTTTGGGGTTTTCATTGTTTGGTTTCTGTTTTTGTTTTTTTTTTTTTTTCAGGTAACACCATGATATGGGACTTATTTATTGAAATATGTTTTCTGGAATGAAGTAGACAAGCAACGTAGGAAAGGTGTAACTATTTATAAGTAATGACAGTTCATTTGTCTCTAGATACATATTTGTTCTTTGTGATTAACCCAAAAAGTCTTTGGTGGAAGCAAAGAAACAAATACCTGAGTTTGTATAGACCTAAAGTCTTCTGGAGGATAAATCATGATGTTCATCTTAGAGTTTTCCATACAAGCGAGCCTCAGTGTAAATGGGCCAGAAGCCGGACGTTTTGGTATAACAAGCACATTTACAGCCATGACTTCTTATATTACAGAGTTTCTAAACTGTTGACTTCTTCTTCCAAAGGACTTACAAAAGTGAACAGTCGCATGTCACGAATTAAGAATACTATAGAGTCTGTTTCAAAGGCAGTGTCTGGCACTCACAGTGAACTGGTGTCCCGGATAGCTCGGTTAAAGTCACACTCAGGTGCTCTAGGAAAAACAACTAAAAGTAATGCAGATGAAAATAACCTCAGTGCCAGTCTGGAAAATGGTAAACAAGTTTCAGATGCCAGAACTCAGGAGGATTGCAACAGAGGCCTAGCTTCTGGGAAATGCACTGATGCAAATGAAAGCTTGGAGTCTATGTTAAAAAAATCGAGTGGCGCTAATCAAGATACTCCAGAAGATTCAGCCTCTAAAACCCACCTTTTCCACATAAGCTACCTATCTACGAATTTTGGAGAGACTTACAACTTTGTAGCTGACCATATCAATTGGTACTTCAGTAATAATTCCGTAATGGATCAAGAGAAAAAGAGGAATGCTTTGTTACAGGACTCTAAAAGTGAAGTGACAAATAAGCTTGGTTCATCAGAAAATACTGTAATTACTGAAGAAAAGACAGTGACTTCAGCAGCTACTTTAGCTCCTGAGACAGAGACTCAGGATGCTGAAAAGACAAGTACTGCTCTTCCAGTTTCCACTAAGAAAAGTATTGCAAACTTTCTTTCCTATCCCAGTAACAGCATACAAGCTTTTGTAGACAGTTACATTGGTGGGTTGGTGCCCAAGCTGAGGTCGGAAACAAAAGTTGCTGCACCAGAAAAGAGTAAACAGATAGAGCAAGAAGGGTCTGAGAAGGATGAGGAAGACAAAGCAAAAGAGAGTAAGACTGCAGAAGACAGGGAAAAGCATCTGTCAATTCAGAGAGAAAAGGCAAGTCTTTGTTTACTGTTTTTACATATACATATATATATTATTTCTATGCATGTGTTTTATGTAAGCATGTGTCAGTATAGATGTGTATATTTACATGTGTGTATATATATATAGTTCATATTTACATACATTGTAGCTCTAGCTGTTTTTTTTGGTTGTAGTGACAGTAACATCATACTCTTTCGTGGTCCAATCACTTTGGAGTTGCCCTGAAAATTCTCCCAGTTAGAAATCCTGACACCAGTTTGTTTGGTGTCTGGTTGCTCTGAGAATTCTTTATTTATTTCCTGGTAAACAGGGCCTGCTTCTGTTTAAGAAATCCTTGTACAACATGCTGTCCAGGACTTCTGTGAAATCTTTAAATAACATTTTGGAATTAGTCTTGACAAATTGTATACGTATCTTAGAGTAGCTCTATGTCCTTTGTATAACTCTTATCTGTTTTAGATCATTGCGCGAGTGAGTATTGATAACAGGACTCGAGCTTTAGTTCAAGCCCTAAGAAGATCCTCTAATCGAAGAATCTGTATCAGCAGGGTTGAAGAACTGACTTATCATCTTCTGGAATTTCCAGAGAGCAGAGGAGTTGCAATTAAGGTGCAAATAATCTTTATGCTTAAATGAGCAATAAATATCTGACAGAGATATTCTTATAAAATGACATCAAACTTTCTTCTGTGCTTTTGTGGGCTAGGCATATTTTCTTCTTGTAAAGATTACGGTGTTAATATCTTTTAGCTTTTTATTTAGCTGGTTCAAGCAGATTCATTATGCAAACTATCGGTAGTCTAGCCGAAGGCTGTTAAGATTGCTATGTTTAATTTAGAAGCATACAGCATTGTCATGTGGGTAGAGAATATAGCTTATTCTAGTGGTAGATGAAGGTCGTACACTGTGTTCTCTTTCGCAATTGACCAGATGGGAATGTACTGTATGGTTGATTTACATATGTGTAACAGTTTTGATGCTTCTTTGCATGCTCCCTTCAAAGAAAGGACAGGAGTGGAGTGTAGAAATCAAAGAAGTTTACGTAATCTAGTTCTGTTCGTTCTTTCCTGCGTGCAGTGAGGACAGGAGGTGGGTGGTAGGCTGTTCTAGCCCAATCAGGTGTTTGTCAGTTCCATGTGTTTTTCCACAAGATATGACAGTTGGGTGACATGGACTGTAAAACTGCTGGATGGAGTTCAGGCCAGGCAATTTATCCTGGCTGGGAACAGGTCAGATGTGCACATGAATAGTTAAGAAATATTTTGGGAGTGCACTTCCTACTCCCATCTTGATTATAATCTTTTGATATCTTTGTGATAATAATTCTAAATCTAAAGATCAGTCAGTGTGGAGAATTTTAAGTTTTGTTTTGTTTTGATATTAACATACTTTGAAGGCACTTTCTACTTGAAAACAGTGTGGTATTTATTCATTAAAATCTGTGCTTTTAGCTGTACTTCATGTGCTCAATACTTGAGTTTCTATTTGGGAAGTGTGACGTTAATGTCCACAAAACTAAACTGCTGGTTAAATAATTAAAAAACTAAAATATCAGTGAACTTAGCTTTTATAGTTATTAGAAGGATTTTAATCTCAGCTTGATTGTTGAGATGTGAGAGCTGGTTATTTTTAACAAAAAGGGGTGTACAAAATAATATTGGAGTCATTTCTTCCCCTTGTTAGATACAGAGATGGATAAATACAGGCTTAAAGAAGTTTTTCTGTAACTCGTATACTATTTTAATTCTAAAATGTGAAACTAGTGAATATGAGTGTGAATTCCTTTGGTATAAGCATTTTGATAAAATACAAAGATCTTCTATCATAAATATAGGAAAAAGTAATCCCATGCCTACTTCGACTGAGACAAGCAAATGACGAAAGTCTTCAGGCTGCTGTTAGAGAGACTTTAGCAATAATTGGATATACAGACCCTGTGAAAGGCTGGGGAATTCGAGTCCTTGCTATTGATGGAGGAGGAACAAGGTAAAACTATTTTTTAATAGATGCTTGTATATCTCTTCATAGTGTAACTTTAAATAGAATTTCAGTTTTTCTTTGACAATTTTGTGCCTAAACATGCAAAGTGTGATTTACAGTTCTGTTGCATTTGACTATCCAAGTCATAGGTACTTACTTCTGTATTCATTTGTACTTAAATTCCCATGGATTAGTAGTCCTGTGACTCTGAAATTACTTTTTGGCGACACATCAATGCTTCTTGGACTGACCCTTTCTTCTTCTGGAAATGAGTAAATTAAGTGGTCATTTTAGTTAGTCTGCTCATCTCCGTAACTCAAATTTGGCAGGAATTGCTGGTAGTATTTCGTACTTTAATATTTATGTCAATAATACAAAACATGTTATCGTACCCTTCTAGAGGACGATCTGCCTTAGCAGGTCTAGTTTCATGAAAGAATGAATAGGCTAATGGTGAAAGCCCTTCTCACAGTGCTTTTGGTTTATATTTCTTTACCTACTACCAACACCTGCTTTTGTTTAATGGATGTACCACATGTTTACATGGATGTACCTGTGCTCTAGTTCTGCATGAATTTATTCACCTATCACAACTTGTAAAGAGTAGCAGCGAAAGCATATGCAGTGTTAAAAATCTGGTGTTTATTAAAAGCTATGTTTTCAGGCACATTTGAAGAAATTTTCTTATCGGATACTTACTGGTTCATAAATTTTTGTTGATAGAGAGTGGAGTATGAAGTCATTGCAGAAATAGCTTCACCAAGGTTTTGTTTCTCCATAGTATTTATTTGCATCAAAATGAGTTGCATTCAATAAGGAGTAAGCGTATGGCAAAATTTCAGCTTGGATGTTTCTGAAAGTCCAGTGTGGACCACAAAGTAGGAAGAAAGATGGTTCACAGATAACAGCATGATATCAAGGATGCTTTCTGTCACATACTTTCATTTACAAGTGCAAGCTCATGTGAGCTGTAAAACTAAATCTCAACATTGAGCAAATAAGTAAATACAGTTGATTATAATTATGCTTGTGGCAGAAGTATAATGCATGTTTGCATGTTTACTTTTCAATAAAAATGTGAATGCTTTCATATATATATGTAACCAAAGTTCTAATTTTTCTATTAGATTTCTAGGTCAGTGATATTATAATGACTTTTTTTTCAATTTGCCTTCTTCATGCTGGTGTCCTGCCAACAAATAATTATGAAATAGAGTTGCCTTCGACCATTATATGATTTCCTCGTTAAGTGTAATTATTTTCTGTAAACCTGGTGTTTGCACTAGATAGCAGTATCTTAAACATATGGGGCTAGTACATTAATACAGTGTATAATTATCATCATAATATTTAAACTGTAAGTGCTTATGGAAAAGTTTACACCTTTAAACTTGTTTTAAGGGAAGTAATCTGTATGTAGCAAGGAGGGGCTGATCTCTGCAGGATGTGTTGGCAAAGTGGTGCATAGGACTGGAAAGTATTGATACCAATACTTTTTCATTCCCTGAAATATTCAGGCTTCTTGTTATTGCAGTTATCACTTCTAATTAATCAAGGGTATGCCTAATTAAATCTATATAAGATAAAACTGCCATTATATATGTGTGTGTTTTTTGTGTATTTCAGGGGTTTAGTTGCACTTCAAACTCTACGGAAACTAGAAGAACTTACTGGAAAGCCAGTTCATCATCTTTTTGACTACATTTGTGGTGTAAGCACAGGTAACGAACTGTTAATCCACAAGCTGGAATTTTGCTATGAATATAGCAAGAATATCTGAAGATGTAGATTTTGCAGTATTTGCCAGGTTTGTGACTTCGAGTGTAAGCTGGGAAAGTACAGGTGTAATTTAAAAGCTTTTTTTTCTTCTGAGTAAAAATTTTGGGTGATTCATGACATGCTTGTTGTTTTTGATTAAAACTTCAAACTCATTTGTCATTTTGATTGTCAGTGAATATGAAACCTTGATTTTTTGCACAGGGTTACAAATATCTTAAGATGGTTATGGGATTTACAGAAAAATAAGGTGACATTCCTCATGGATTAATACTGGGTCAGTAATTTTTCCTGTCTTTATTAATGACCTGGACAATGGCATATAATACATTTGTACTAAGACCATGGATGATACCATATTAGGGGTCAGTACAGTGATGGACACTGCTCAGATCAGCCTTTATAGGCTGGAGAAATGGTTCAGCAGGATCTGCCTAAGGTTCAGCAAAGGCAAGCACAGTCATCCATCTGGGATGGAATAACTTCATCTAATATACGTGCTGTGGGCTGACAGGCTAGAAAACAGCTCAGCAGAGGAAGACCTGGTCCTGTTGGAACAGGTTGAACATGAATCATCAGTGTGCCTTTGTAAGGGGGGAAAAAAAAAAGCCAATCACATATTGGCTTGTAATGTACCTAGCAGATTAAAGGTCTCTGGCACCTTTATGTTTAGTTCTGGCTCCTGAGTTGGCAGACATTGACATCCTGAATGAGTCTGAGAGGGTCACCTAAATGGTCAGGGGTCTGGAGGACATGATGTGTGAGGAGAAGCTGGAAGAACTGGGTTTGTTCAGCCTTAAGAGAAGGCTAAGGGAGGCCTTATTGCTGTTTCAACTAATGTGAAAATAGAGAGAAGAAGCTAGGCTATTCTTGAGGTGCACAGTGGTAGGAGAAAAGCCAGCAGGTATAAGCTGCAGTACAGGAAATGATGATTAGGTACCCGGAATTGCATTTTCCTTGTAAGGATGGTCAGACACTGGGAAGAGTTGCCTGAACAGACTATAATATCCATCCCTGGAGACACTCAAAACTTGGATGAAAAAGTCTTGAGCAACCTGTTCTAGTTGAAACTCTTGTTTGACCGGGAGTTTGGACTGGGCGATTTCTAGAGGTCCCTCCCAGCCTTAATTACTCTGTGACTCAATGGTAAGTTGCTTCTCCCTAGGAAGTAGGAAACTATAAACATAAGCTTATTTGAGAAAGACTATCATTGCTTTTAAGATGTTATGCTCAACCAGTGGTGGCATATTACTGTTTTAAAACATGAGGTGTGCTCTAGTTCAATAGCTCAGTTTCCTTTTGAAATCCGAATTCTCTTTTTCAATATACTTATTCTCCAGTACAATTGAGTTCTGAAATCTATTAAATGTAGATCACTATGGGTAAATACACTGTCCATGTTTCCAAAGATGTGCTTAGTGGGTTCAAAATAGGGAAGAGGTGAATGTTAGGTCTGCTAGACAGAATTTGTTTGCAGACATGCTATCATTGCCTAGTTTACTTTTTTGATAGTCTCTGAGAAAAAAACTTGATAAATCTATTTAGCAGTGAGGGGTTGTTTCTTTTGGAAGGTATTAGAAAAGTTCTGTTAGTGAAACTGTCATCTTCAGTCATGATAAAGATGTTTTATCTTTGCTAGAGAAGCCTGGTGTTCTTACTAAGTTCTAATCAGAGTAGTGGGATTGAATTAACTTTATTCTTAATCCTTCTCACCAAACTCAACAAAGCTTGGGACTTGTAACTGCTAATACTTAACTCTTTCTGTTAAGCTTTGTTTCTGCAAGCAAGTTTTTGTCTGCGCCAGTCCAACGTGCAATAGGTGACAGTACCTGGCTGGGAGAGGTTGTGCACATTTGACAGCACATGCTAGCTGAGTACTTTACCATGGCAGTTTGTGTTGACAGCTCGTGTACCAATAGGATTTGCAGAAGCTTGCAGCTGGATGAATGGTGGTTTACAAAAGCTCTGTATTAAGTGATAAAAGCTATACCCCTTGTGCACTACAGTTCTTTTTTTCTGCTGTGCTATTCACGTCTTTTACAATCCTTTCACTTTTTTGTCTTTGAGGTTAAGAAATTAGTGTGCTGTGACTTCAACATCAGAGGCTGTCCTTGTAGTTAGCTTCTCTGTACTTCTTTACACTGTTGGTCATGGGGTATAAATGTGGCAGCCACACAGGAAGATTGCTGTAATGAGCCCTGCATACTTAGCTCGCTTACCTATTGCTGAGCACAATACCTGGGTAAGGAAGCACCAGAAAATCCGCAAGCCCATGAGACAGCAATAGCCACTGAATGTAGTTTTATGGAGGAAAAGTTAATGTAAATCCGGTGCAATACAGAATTCACAAAAACAATATAGGGCTGGTTCCCCTATGCATTCTCCCAGCCTTCGGTGATTTGCAGGTTAGGAGCCTCCTGGAACAAAGTTGGCATCTCTCTGTATTAAAGTCTCTTTTTTTCCCCCCTCATATTTTCTCTCCAATTTTGAAATGCTTTTTAAACAGCTTTCTGACAGAAATCTAGTTTCAGGATAACTCATAAAATAAGTCAAGGTATTATAGAGCTGACACTGACCTGAGGCTATCTCATTTCCCAAGGGATGGATCAGCTATGTATGTTTCACTGCCGACAGTTGTCAGATTTTGAATCATTACAGATGTCTTCAGAAAACTTGTGCTCTGCTGTCTTTAGACAACAGAACTTCCAAATGTAATGTCAATCTACTGTTGCAGTTCAAATTTTTCCTCTTGTCCTGACTCCCCAGGGTCATTGTTTTTCTTTCTCTTTGCATTAGCCTCTTATGCATATGAAGGCTTTTGCTATACCCAGTTTATTCAGGCTTTCCTTGTCAACAGATTTCCTTGATGTGTGGTTGGTTTTTTTGTGCCTTTTTTCAGTTTGTCGACTTTTTTTTTAAGAATATCACGCAGGTCCACATATAGCATTTCATTTGAACTCTTACTAGTGCTGAATAAGGAAGAAATACTTTTTCTTTCAGGTTATGTTCCTATCTATCTCGTGTCTTAGCGACCTGTTACCCATGTCCTTCAAGATATGCTCCTTAGCCTCCCGGGTTTTATTTATTTATTTTTTTGTCCCCTGAAGTGTTGGCAGTCAAGACTGAGAGTGTGAGCTGCTCTTTCACTTGGCCATCAGATAGAGCCTGGACTCTCTTTGATTTTAAGTTTACTCTCCTCTGAGTGTCTTGTTACCATGCAGCAGGTTTCAGAAAAGCCCTTTATCATGTAACTTGACTCTGATAATACCTACTGCCACTTGTGTGCTGACACAGAGTGAGGGCTTTGGTGCTCTGTCTCAGGTGGTGGTGAGGAAAATGAGCTTGTATTTGGTGTGAAATTTGTCCTTCAGTTTGAAACTATTCATGAAAATAGTAAATACGTGATATTGTAGAATTAGTGCTAGAGACTAAAGAGGAAAATAAGGTAGCAGAGAATCTGCATGACTTTGGAAAACTTTCTTTGCTGATAGATGTTTGGTCTGAGTTGAATTTTATGATACCACTGTCGAGTAAGTTTCCCTTGACACAACTTTAATGTGACAAGTAGCCCCAGGTTAAATTAAGAATGTGTGCTACACTTTAATGAATTGAGACTGTTGATACATTGACACTACTATCATGATGTGAGAAAGGAAGAAGTTTGGAAGTTGTTTCCTTTAAAGCTGTCTATGGCTTTATGTAGTTCTTTCAGCATGTGTGTTTTATTCTTAATCCATTTCAGGAATTTACTCCTTTTGAAATTAACTTTATTCAAATGTATTGCATTCATTTCCAAATTTGAAAGACCTTAGTCCTATTTATTCTTAATGCTTCAGTTATATCTCAGCATTGCACAATTAGATTCAGAGGTTGTATACATCCCTTTCAGTTTAACATTCCTACAAATTTTAGCAATGTATTGATTGTAAATTTAAAAAGTCTTTTTGATGGTATTATGCAGTCTTGCTTCTTGGAAACTATTTTGTTCCTACAAGGGTAGATCATGCCTTTTTTAGGCACACACTAGATGGCAGTATGTATGAATAGAAAAGTCGTTTTGGAAGGGACCTTCAAAGACCCTCTGCCTGAACACTTTAAGGCTAGCCAAAAGTTAAAGCCTATTATTGAGGGCATTCTCCAAATGTCTCTTGAACACTGCCAGGCTTAGGGCGGCAACCACCTCGCTAGGAAGCCTGTTCCAGTTACTGACCACCCTCGTGGTAAGAAATTTTTCCTTATACCTAGTCTGAACCTCTTCTGGCGCAGCTTTGTGCCATTCCTGCACATCCCATTGCTGGTTAGGAGGGCAAAAAAAATGGCACCTGCCTCTGCGCTTCCTCTCCTCAGGAAGCTGTAGGGCAACAAGGTCACCTCTGAGCCTCTAGAATAGACAACCCAAGTGTTTTCAGCCTCTTCTCACAGGGCATGCCTTGCAGCCCTTTTACCAGCTTTGGTGCTCTCCTCTGGATGCTTTCAAGACCCTTAACATACTTTTTATATTGTGGAGACCAGAACTGCATGCAGTCTTCAGGGTGGGGCCACGTTAATGCTACTTTTAGTGGAGAATCACCTCATGGACTGTGTGGCTATGCTATGTTTAAAGCATCCTAAAACACGATTTACCCACTTGGCTGCCAGGACACATTGCTGGCTCATGTTGAGCTTGCTGTCGACCAGAACCCCCAGATCCCTTTCTGCTGAGCTGCTCACCAGCTGCTTGTCTCCCAGCCTGTGCCGGTGTCTGATATTGCTCTGTCCCAGGTACAGAACCCAGCATTTTCCTTTGTTGAACTTCATGCCGTTGATGATTGTCCAGTGCTCCTATCTATCTAGATCCCTCTGCAAGACCTCTCTGTGTGATTGATTGTAAATGGTTGCCACCAAATGTATTCAAGAACAGTCAAAATTCCTGTTGTCTTACAGAATTTTACTAGAATTTTTCTTCAGTCAATCAAGGAGCTTGCAAGATAGCAAGCAATGCTCCAAATATTTTTAAATACTACAGCATGGATTATTCTTACTCATTTCTCTTTCCAAATAAAGCAGTGGATTTAATTCCCTATCAGCCATGTATTTTTTTGCAAGGATGAAATCTGCAAAACAAAATAATGTCATTTGTCAGCTTTTCAACATTCTGTTTATGAAAGTAGACCCTTCCTGTCTCATATATGTCCTTCTAAAGCACAGTTTATGATATTTGAACAGTAATTTGATGATACAAATGTCAATTGATCTTCCCTTTTCAAGATAGATGTTCTGCTAACCTATGAACTATGTTAATGGTACTATATCATTGTAATTTTATTCCATGTTATATTTATCATTTCAAAATATTTCTTTTCAGGAGCTATATTAGCATTTATGTTGGGGCTATTCCATATTCCTCTGGATGATTGTGAAGAACTATATCACAAGTTAGGATCAGACGTTTTTAAGCAGAATGTAATTGTTGGAACAGTCAAAATGGGTTGGAGCCATGCCTTTTATGACAGCGATATCTGGGAAAAAATGCTCAAGTAAGTAAAAATAAATTATTTTTAACCTGATTTCTAATGCAAGTGTGAGACCCTTCATTTTTGTTACTGTTTCAATGGTAAGCAAATTCTTAAAACAAAGAAAAAGGATTAGCCTGTATTCTCATTCTTCTGAAATACCTGTTTTTGTATTTACCAAAACATTTAAAGCCTTTAATGTAATGGTTTCTGTTTCTGGGGAATAAAGTAAGCTTTAGAGCACTGATTTCTGATTATATTCCTGTCTGTTTGCCAACTCTGCTTGATCTGACTCATTACAGATCTGCTACAGATTTTACTAGCCACCTGCTGTGCCATTTTATTTTTTAAGGAGACATAGCAAGAAATGAAATAATATGCTGTAGTAGGCATTTTTAATTTTAGCTGCTCTATTGAGTTTTTTTTTCCCCGCTTCCCCTTCCTTTGAAAAGCAAAAAGAGCTGTAAGGATTGCAATGAAAAATATAGCCAAATTGTTAGAGTTAGCAATGAAAAGATACTTGTTCAGAGATATGTATACAAGTGTGTTAATGGGTATATGGGGGAAAAAATCACTGGAAGAAATTGTTAATGTTTATTACAAATTTTATCACTTATTCATTTGTATTCATGTTGATAGTTGTTGTGGTTTAACCCTGGCAGGCAGCTCAGCACCACACAGCCACTTGTTCAGTCTCCCCAGAAACGACAGTGGAGGGATTCAGAAAGTTAAAAGTGCAAGAACTTGTGGGTTGAGATGAAAACAGTTTCCTAGGTAAAGAAAAAGCTGTGCAAGAGAGCAAAACAAAACAAGGAATTCATTTGCTGCTTCCCATCAGCAGGCAGGTGTTCAGCCACTTCCAGGAAAGTAGGGCTCATCAAGTGTGATGACTTCTTAGAAAGACAAACACCATCACTCTGAATGTCCCTGTCTTCCTCCTTATTTACTCCAGCTTTTATTGCTGAGCATGATACCACAGGGTATGGCACGTTCCTTTAGCTGGTTTGGGTCAGCTGTCCTGGTTCTGTCCCTTGTGCACCCCCAGCCTCCTCACTGGCAGGGCAGCACGAGAAGCTGCAAAGTCCTTGGCTCTGTGTGAGCCCTGCTCTGCAACAAGTAAAAACATTGGTGTGTTATCACCCATGTTTTCATCAAAAATCCAAAGCAGTGCTATGTGAGCCTCTACAAAGAAAATTAACTCCATCGCAGCCAAAGCTGTGACAATAGTCCAGTTGTTTATAATTTTTAGTGGAGGCTGACACTGATTCTGAAAGAAAAGAAACAACTTTGAGAGCAAAATGTAAAATGATAAAAAGCTTCTTTGGATAAATAATAACAAGTTTCTCTGGAAATGTGGTTAATGCATTTTATTAGATCCAAAGCCTTTCTTCTGGAGCCGTGCTGCCTGAGGCGTAAACATCTTGCTGCTTTGTTGAAGTGAAGATAGGCTTCCCAGCACTTCTTGTTTGTGATTTTACAAATTTTTAGGAAAGTTAAATGTTAATGATACCAATATCATGTCTCTTTTCTTCTGAGATATCTGGAGTTCCTCTCTTTCCCAGAAAAGAAGCAAGGCCGATAAATACCTCTTTTCTTCCCCTGCCCAACTGAAAGACAGTCTTACAAAGCCCAGGATTACCTCGTGTGGAAGTATTTTGTGTGCCTTTAATTAAAATGCTATTATTCTTTGTAGCCGCATATAACAAAAGGGAGGTAAAGTACTCTATTCATGGACAGCAGACAAAAGTGAGGCAATTATATTATTCATAGATTAAAAATAAAATGTAGTGATTAACAAATTACTCTTTTCTGACCCAATTCTGCAGTGTTGAAGGGAGATGCTATACATACACAAAACTTCACTGAAACAGTAGGATTTCTTGCAGGTTTCCTCGCAGCCTAGAGCTAAGAAAGAAATTGAAAGGTCTTACAGCATCTCTTTATGGAAATAAGAAGCTCAGATCTAACTTTACAAAGTTGTTTTCCCATGCAATTACTTATTTTGTTTTAAATTTAAGTCTTAGCAATGCTGAGGTGATTTTTTTTTTTCTGTTTAAATGGTAGTTAGGTTTGTCAACGTTGCTCGAAATAGAGTATAAATTTCAAATATGCAGATATGCAACTTACATTTAGCATTTGATGGAATTACTTCCAGGAGAAGTATTGCTGAAAATAATTCAGCTAGTGTTGCTTTAGGCTAATATTGCATTCATTCATGGGATACATCATAAATTCTATTTCTGAAAATTACAACTAATTTTGTTTAACTTCTTATTCAGTGTTATAGGGAATCGATTGTCTTAGATATGATTTTAACTTATTTTAACGTTTCTTATTGACTCCTTGTGTTATTACTTTGTGAAGAAGATTTTACTTACTGTTTGATCTGTACATCAGTCTCTGTAATGCTGTATTGAATTGCACTTACAAGGAGAACCTGGCATATAGTTACAGTTTTCCTGTTTTCTTTTGTCTGTTCACATACACATGTTCTCTTTTTTCCCTTTTGTATTATCCTGAGGAACAACTGGAGAAATTTAGTGAACAGCTAGGAGTTTTTTTTCAAAAGCTAACTAAAAATCTCATACTGGGAAAAAAAAAATCTGATTGAAATGAAAGCCTCCTTGAAATTGTTATGGATGGGTACCACTCTATAGGCTTTTATATCTTGACTCTAAGCAAATGGAAGTTGAAATAGATGCTGCTATGAGATTATTAACTAGTATGCCAATATCCTTGTTATGCAGGAGGGCTACCCTCTAGTTAGTGATTAGAAAACTGAATATGAAAAATTCCACCTGAAAAACGAATACTAAATGTTTATTGAATTATTATTGTGGAAAAGAAGCTTACAACTTTCTTCTAAATCATGCAGAATAGTGGATTTCTCTTCTTATCTTTGCATAATGTAAAATGGTTCAGGAAAGTTACTTTCATTACTGTAAAACTGCCTAATGAGGTTATTGATTTTTGGATTCTTAAATGCTACAAAGTACTTAGCTTTCCTCTTATAAAGTAGTTGAGTAATGCTGCTGATTTTTTAAGTATGTAGCGAAGTCAGTAACTGAATCAAGACTTCAGTTGCTCTTCAGAATGACTTCCAACAGCCTAGTAGGTATGAAGCACTGGTTAACTGAAGTTAACTTCATTAACTCTTGAAGTTAATTGCGGAATTCTGATTATTAAAGTGAAATTCAAACATTGTTTCTTCTAAATGCGAAATTCTTATAAAAGTTGGGGGTTATAAAAATGTGTGTGTTTTGTTCATGCTAAACTGATGGAGCACTTTCAATTTTTTACATTTATTTGTAGAGAAAAAATGGGCTCAAATCTTTTGATTGAAACTGCAAGAAATTCCAAATGTCCAAAGGTAAGTACGATGTTCTGAGGTCAATGTGAACTGTATGCTCTACAAGTACTTGTTAAGAGTTCAAGTAAGAGTATTATAATTATAAGAATATTGGATAAACAGTAAGAGTATCGATAAGCTCTGCAAGCATCTGTATAAGATAATGCATGCTCATAAAGAATAAAAATTAATTAAATATTTAAATTTCTTCAGCAATTTCTCATGGTTTTAGTTAACACTAAGACAGAGCATGTTTCAGGTTTGTAAGCAGAGATACTTAGGGCAGCTTCTTGAAGTTGTACAAAATTTGGTTTTGGATACAAGAAAATTCTAGAATCTGGAGATCATGTCAAATGCAGTATCTGTTACTGTGTAGTAACAGGAAGGAGTCTCTTTTCAGGTTTTCTCCATTCATATTTGTAGGCCTTAAGTTCTCTACTCTTTCTGTATCGTCTAAAGGGCACCCTTTAGTTGGAGGGGTGTTAAATTCAGCAGCAGCACAAGAGTGAAAGATGAGAAAGCATGGGTATTTTTGGTGAAGGATAGGGTGTAAAGAAAGAAGGGGAATATAATAGCGCATATTTCAAAACAATCTGTAATTAACAGGTGTTTTGGTGTCATAGCAGTATATCCAATGCTTTACTGTTCAACGGAAGATGTCTACATTTTTCTAAACATAGAAACGTGCTTGATTGATAGTGTTCCTACTCCATGCCTAAAACAAGGACATGAAAAGGCTGGAGTGGTATGTTACTTTCTGAGAGAGAAGCTATTCTACGTTGACTTGAAAGTTATCTTTGAACTGGGATCTTTGGCTTCCTTCCATGATCTTCAGTAATAAAATGTGAATATAAATAGAGATGAAACTAGTTATTCACAGTAATCACTTTGTAGTAGTGCTGGCACTCTTTACTTATAGGGCCAGTAAAATCAAAATACACAGTTGTGTGCTCTGTGCTGCTGTTAAATTCATGAAGAGATGGATTTTTCCAAAAGGTGTCTAGCATTTTACAAGTTACGCTTTTGCTTCAAGAAGCGGGCTATATGGGTATTAAAAAAATAAAATAAATCAAGCATCAGTTTGGAAAATTTAATAGAAAACTTATCAAAGTGTTTTCTTTCTGTAGTGATGAGAACCAGGCTTTTCTTTTGACAAGACAGGAAACTTTTTTCTCCATCAAACAACATAATATAAACCATGCACACATTTTCCTTCTTATTTTCATCTAGAAGTTACACTTGTGTTTTTGCTTTTTATGAAGGTGAACTTGCTGTGTTTTAAATGATTTACTTATGTAGCTGAAGAATGGAAATGGATACAATGATACCACAGCATCAGCTGCTAGTGCTGTTGAGTAATGTTTCATACACAAAAAAAAATACTATGTAAAACAGTACACAAAATAGAATTGAACACCCACTTGTCTGCTATAGAGTATTGTTCTAAACAGGGCCAGGCAGTCTGGTTCATCATCACAAAAAGGTCTTGCAAATTCTAACGCTCACCCATAATTATAGGTACTCCCACCTCATGCATTTAGATCTGTAAAATGTGCTGAATTTTGCAGTCATGCATTTTATGGAAATACAGTTGTGGCCTTTCACTTAAACTTACGTATGTGGCTTAATGATGTTTTCATGTCCTTACAAAAAACCTTGAAAGAAAGTCTTTCAAAGATTTTTTTTTTTCCCCCTTTGAAAGAGATTTTTCCTGACCTCTTTTAACAGAGGTTGCAATGTTAAGTAATTGTTTCCTAGGAGAAAGAAATTGATTGTTAGATATGTATTTCTTATGTAAGTTACTGTTTGCTTGTTACTGTGTGAGAATTGTCCAGACCTACTTTTCACTTTCATTAGGATTGTTCTTTCAGAGCACTTTGAATTACTTGGAGTTTGAAATAATAATTCAACAAAATAAACATGCAGGGATTATTTTTGTGTATCTAACAAACATAAGGAGAATTGGCTTTTTCTAGAGTTAGCATTAAGTGCTATTCGTGAAGGTGAAACTTTTTTAAATTACATATATGTCACTTGCTTTTGTATAAATATCAATGGATAGATACAGGTGGAAACTAAATAATGGAAACAATGTTAGGTTTCATAAAGCTTCCTTTTTAGGGAGGTTGTATTGTCTTGTTTTTTTAAGTTCTTAAAATTTATATAAGTATTATAAAAAAGTTAATAAAATATGTACAAAGGATTCCAGAGACACGTTAAATTTATAAATTGAATTTCATAGTTTGTGAAATTGTCATTATCGTATTATTATCTAATAAAACTCAGTTTTGCTCCTTCTGACTCCCTAGGTAGCTGCAGTAAGCACCATTGTAAACAGAGGAACACCACTCAAAGCATTTGTTTTTAGAAACTACAATCACTTTCCTGGGGTTAAGTCTCATTATATTGGAGGCTGTCAATATAAACTATGGCAGGCCATTAGAGCATCATCTGCTGCACCAGGTTACTTCCAGGAATATGTCTTGGGCAACGATCTTCATCAGGTAAGGTGAAATCTTGTCCTTCAGTAATATTTTCCAGCATTATTTCTGGAAAAGAAAGTTGTCTGAATTTCTGAATCAGAACTAAGCAAATACCTTCATAGCAGAAAGAAAATCTAGGGAAGGTTAGGAGTTAGAAAGGAAACTTCTGATTTGTGTAGCCCTTATAGAACTAGAAGGGTATTGGCTTAAAGATCTTTGTGGTATTAACGCAAATTTAAGTTCTTATGCTGTTCCTTTCTTCTCTGCCTGGAAGGAAACTTTATACGGGTTGTAAATTGCCTCTGACTTCCTGCTTACAACTTGTATTTCCTTGAGCATTATTTCACTAAACAGATGGTATGGCTTACTATCTAATGATACTGTAAGGTGTGAAAAATTGAAGTTGTGTGTTTGTGTTCATTTTTTTAGTGAATGTCTGTTTATGGGCTCCTTTAAATTCCTTGCACTGATAGTTAATTAAGCTCTACACTGGTTCTGAGCTTAACAGCAAAAAGTAGGGGATGCTCTGGCAATTGGATTAAAATCATAAGGCAACTGCAAAAGAAATTCCCTTGAGGATAAAGCAATGTCTCCTGTCAACAGGGAATGATTTCTTACTTTATTATAGCTCCTGTTGGTGACCCTGAGTGGTGAAGAGCAAGGCAAATCAACTTTACTTACTAGATGGTTTTTAATCTTTCTGTTCTTGTCCTCCAGTACCCCTTGATTGTTCCATAACTGTGAGTTTAAATGAATTGTTTTTACAGTACATAACTTATTTAAAAATATTAGTCTTTATTTGAGAAAAGATGTATTTCAGCTCTGTGGCAGAAAGGACTGTAATAAGTGACTGAACCCCAGACCTTCAACAAAGACACCATAGGATTCTATCACTTAAATCTAAAGAAAACATCTATTACGTTCCTGTCACACTGATTCATATGATGGCATCAGCCTTAACTAATGAAAAGCAATACTAGCATATTTTCAGTAATAAGTGTACCTGTATCACATCCACAATTTCTCATGGTGTTCATCAAAAGGCTTTGTAATCTCATTAACATAGTAAAGTGGATAAGTAGTGCTGACGTTTAGCAGATAAATAAGGGATGTAAATAAAAATTTCATTATATTAAAGTCAATTAAACAGAAGCACTGATACAAAAGCAAACCAGGTACAACTTAACCTGAACAAATCAGCATACCTGGGAGAACAGTTCTCCAAAACCTGTCTGCAACTGTCCTCTTAAGAAAGTGAAAGCAAGTCTGCATATTTTCTGCCTAGGCTGATAAAGCAGGAGAGCTAAATCGCCTTATGAGAGGGTAAAAATACTTGAGAAAAGTGCAGGACGTGGTTTTTAGACTCATAAGCAGCATGAGGCATATATTTAATAGTCATACAGCATACTAAGGTCATTTTATGTAAGTTTTTTTCCAGTGCTCAGTTCCTTTTTGTAACATACATTGTTGCAGTTGCTGAGGTTTTTGAAAATCATAGCAGGAAAGCTTATTGTAGACCTTTGTATCTTTCATTTCATGTAGGACGGCTTTTTACTATGTAATGTGGTTTCCTTAACTTCATCAAATCTGAGTAATTTATCTAGTTTTAAATGTTAATTAATGAAGACTGTTCATACATTGGCAATTTCATGTGTGCATTGCAAAAACGTTAAATACTCATGAAACACCGTGTTTGAAAACAGTAATTTCAAAATTTAGCTATATGTTGAATCACCCTCTAGGAGGAGATGGAATAATTGCATTCAGCTATATAAGAAGTCTATACAACCTGTGGGACAAGGGTTCACATGGAGGGCAGGATAGTTCTACTGCATCAACCAGGTTGAGAGTACTTCCATTTTTTCATATTCTCTTTTTCCATTCTGTTTAGTGTCCTTTTCTTTCTCTTTTTTTCCCCTTGTTTATGCTACATCTGGTTATCCCCAAAGCATTTTAATCAAATACGGCCCGAAATAAGCAAATAAGTTGTTTTATTTTTGTAAAGCTAAATAGGGAGTCTCACACAGATACTGTTTGAAACCCTGAAACATGGTTATCTTCCATCTGTCCAAGCAGAACTAGAAAGGGAGCTGGTTTAGTCTTTGGAGTTGTTCCAAGCTGCTTCTTAACTGCTGGATTGGGTCAGGGTTAAGCTATGTGAGGCACTTTTCCTCTTCTCACCCTTCCGCCCCCTCTTTCTTTGAATTGAGAACACATCAAAGTCTGCGTGTGCTGCTATATGAAGAATAGCTAAATAGTATGATGTGTAACTTCTACAGAGTGCTTAGACAATTACTTGTTTTAATATTGGTTTTGAATTGCCAGACTTGTGTGAAATGCAGTAAAGTGGCTATTTGATACCACCTGTATTTACTCCAAATCCAATTTACTACACCAGAGAACATGAAGTTATGATTAATGTTAATAGAGGTCAGGTACAGTATTCTTAGATGCACAGAGGTAGAATGACATCTAGTTCACTTTTTCTTACTCGAGATTCTTTGAACAAAGCCATTCCATATCATCTTACCAACACTGTTTCACAAACTCGATGTTCTTTTGTTAAAATGTTATTTGATGTATTTTAATTGCTAGAGAACAAGGGCTTAGGATGTGGTTAGATTAATTCTACAGAATTTACACCTATGAGTTCCCAAGGCTATAGGTTTTGTATTCTTGAGGTGTTGACCTTTTAAACTATAGAGAACTGAGTATGTTTTCAGTATAAAAACTGCCTATTGTAGTAGAACTATATGCTAAATTTTGTATTTAGTATCATCTGAAAGATCTATCTTCCACCCAAGCATGATATTTTTAATGCTTTTGAATTCTTTTAGAATTCAAAGGATGTTGTCTTCCACGCCTTCCTGGGTTTGTTTTCTCAGACTGCATTTTTCATAGCACATGGGATGTGCTTGTTTTTTAATGGCGAACAGGTTAGCCAGGTGCTGTATTGCAAATGCCACGTAACACTTAGTGTGCGGATTTGTATCTCAGATTTCATTTCCACCTGTGCACAATCAAGGTACCTTGAATTACTTTGTTTTTACCCTGGGGCAAGAGCTTCCAGGCCTTTAGCAGACTGTTACACTTATGTTCTTGGATGTAATGGTACCTCAGTAGAAAATGTAACCAAGGGTTTTATCTCTAATAAGTATCCAAGATTAATTGAAAACAGCATGTATACATAAATATATTTTTAATAGTGTTAAATATAGTCATTCTGGTTTAAAATAGCTTTGTTACTAATATTTCAGGCTTGGATTTTTTTTGAAGTATGTTAATAACTTAGTCCTGAGTTGTAGTTTATGTAACTATTAGATTTTTTTTTATACATCATTATTGCAAAAGTGCACTGTAGTAGTCATATTAAGGTCTTTTGGCCTGATTGTGTATGATGCTAAATTCCATACTTCACATGGAAGTACTATTTTGGCACTACAGAAATAAAGAAAGCATACCATCATTAGGCATTCTCAATGGAACCATAATTTTTGTAGAGTGCATCAGCATAGTGTGCATTAATTGTATGCCAGAGGATTCAGCGCTGTGCTATGGTATCAGAAGGGTGACGGTACCTTTGTGGATTTTTTTAATGGATTGGAAACTTTTATTAATTCATCAACATAATCTCTTCTGAACATAAGCTATGCTAGTTCCCTATTAACCTATATATAATCTACTTCTGCAATGTTGATATTTCTGTGTTTCAAAGAATAGAGGAAGATAGAAGTACTGGTAAAAGTCTGTGAAAACTCAGAATGGTAAATATTATGGGATTTGTTTCTTATTTTGAAGTTTGGGACTCTACAAAGCCTGGTTTCCATATAAAATCCTTTATTGATTTATCACTCAGTTGTACGTTTATATCTGAATGAAAGGCACTGTGATAGTTGACCTGACTTAGGACTCTTCAAATGTATGAAAATACTTTGATAATGGCAACTTAGTGGATTTTTTTTATGGTCAGTCTGCATATTCTCTTTTATGTTATCCAGCTTTTGTTGAAATTAGTGTCCTTCCTGAAACTGCACGAAGAACATGCGTAAGAGTTGTGTAGGGCTGAGATATATAAAATCTTTAAGAATTAATGATCAGCCATATATGCTGGAATCATGCCTGAGCTGAACTGTGGCTGTTCACTTTAACACTGACGTTCCCATACCTATATATATTTATACATGCATGCGTATTTGCGTACGCACATGCATGCCCTTTTTCTGGGAACATTCCAGTCTGACTTCCTGTATCAGCCCCTCTAAATGTTTGAGAGAAGTGTAGTGTGTTAATTTATTAATAGGCTAATTATTTCCATAACTCTTTGGATCTAATTGAGAAGAAATACATTCCTAGGTGCCTAAACCCTCTCTTCTTGTTCATGCTGCTGATAACCTGATGGCAGGTTAGTTAAATTTCCACAAAAAGTAAGCAGTTCAGAAAACGAATAGCAATATTTACATTCAGGTCAATCGTGCCATGCTATCTTGTTCCACCCTGTCAAGAAGGAAAAACAGTGCAGCTGTTGGTAGATGAGGGGAGGAGGATTAATATTCTTTGTGGCTCAAAAGAGGAACACATTAGTATTCAAAGGGATTTAATCCCTGTAACATGCTTCTCCAGAAACCGTGCAAGTCAAGAGAGACCAAGTCATGATGTCACAGTATTGAAGCTGTATTGCCACATGTCAGCTTTTTTGTATTAAAATCTACTTAGGGAGTAGATTTTAGATTTTCAATCTATTGAGGGAGTCTTAACCTCTCCCCAGTCCCATAAAAACCAGTCATTTTTTTCCCTGCTTCTCACAGAGGGATGATGTTTCTTAGATTCCTCTTTTCTTCTGTAGTGTAAAAAGCATTTCCTTTTTAGCTATTCAATAATGTCACTTCAGTAGACAGTGTGGTATGCTGAGCAAATTGCCAATTAATTAATAGAGCAGTTTTAAGATTTAACAAAATCATTATGCACACTTCATTTACTTGGTTTTACAGCAAAAACTAAATTTGCACCACAGGATTAATTAAAAGGGCAATGAGGAGGAGGGGGAGGAATTTAACAAAGCTATGTATTTTTCTAAAAATAAAATATAATCAGTTTAACACAAACGACTTTTTCTTGGTGCATTCCCATGATTTCATTGCTGCAATGCAATTCCATTTAATGAAACGCTGGTGTTGACTTACAGTAGTGTTCAAATAATTGTGTTTTCTGACCTTTGAGCAAATCAAATACTGAAGTGGTTAAAAAATTGGCAGCTAGTCTGTTAGTGGAGCTTTAGTGCAAGGGTAACTATGCATGGTGAGAATATGACCCACAAATATATATATACATATATATACACACACAATACAATAACATGTAACTAAAATTTCAAGTTTCACCTTGTCTGAAAAATAAGAAGCTGCATTTTTTTCATCTTCTCCCATCCTTTTATGAGATGGTAAATCTGCCAAGCCATTTCATCTTTGTAGCTTGTTACAGGAGAGGCTTCAAAAGTGATTCGCTTAGTGGATCCTGCACTAATTGGTTTTACATGGTAGCTTTTAAAATTAGATTCAAGGGTGCTTCCCAGGCTCTAAGAAGACATAGAATATAGGTCACATTGGAGTTCTTTTCATTCTTAGGATATGCCACGGTGATCAGTATGCACCAGAGCTTACACAGGCTGTGGTTTAATAGGTGTATCTTGTTCTCACAATGATAGAAACAAGTATTTCTTTGTTTCTGTGTCTGCTTGTTGCCATACACATTTTCCTACAGCCTTTGAGGTAGTATCTCCTACTGGTTAAGGACGGAGGAATTTACTGGAATGCATTAGCTAGATGGATACATGCAGTTCTTTTTCTCTTACAGATTCTGTAGGGTTGGTTAGCAGCTCTTAGCGTGGATGCTGATGATGCAGTTTACCAGTCTTCGTGAAAATGCTGTGTTTACTGTGCCAGTGTTACTCTGCAGAGCAGACTCCCTGCAGGGAATCCTGCGTGGACTTGCTAAGTGGCTTGGTTTTGGAAGATTTGTTTAGTGAAACAAAATTGAGAGGGTATTTTGTTTAGGCATTTAACTTGGAAGCACTGTAATTTTTTCTGCCGTGGTTCAGTGATATTTTGTTATTGTAAATGTAATTCTCAGAGTGCTTATTAAAGAAAAGACAGTCACTCCCAAAGAAGCTGTATGAGATTTAAATATTTTTGATTAGACTTCTGAGTCTATGTACCTTTACTGACACAGTTTGCCAGCTAATATTCACTATACGTAAACCTTGTAAAATCAGAGGAGACTAGTATAATGAAATATTAAGAGCTAAGTCAATTTAGTAATTTGTCCAGTCAATCTAGGTTTGTAGTTCTGATGCTGCTGACCACTGTTTCTTAGATCATACAGGACAACTTGCTGTCAGTTCTTGAATTACTTGTAATTTTTACTTTACCAGGCTGAATATTCATCTAATGCTGACTTGAAGGGGGGCATATTTCCATCTGAAATAGCCTCGTGATAGTCATTGCAAAGGAAAGCCTGACAAGGTTGTGTTATTCTTGAGTCCAGATAGCTTCTTCCCTTAAGGAAAGCTTGTTTATGATATATGGCAGTCTGATGCGTATTGCAAGCACTTTATCACTTTATCACTTCATGCTTTGCCACTTGCCATGCATTTGCCTTCTGTGTTGTGGTTTGGGATACTGCCCTCTGATTGTCATGGATGCAGGACTTAACCATTGTGATGGTGATAATTTGTAACATGTATAGAAAATGTGCATGAAGTTGGTTAATACCAAGTCCCCTTACATTTAGTTGAATGGGGTACCCTGAGCCCTATTCCTGTGCTGAGTTTCTCTTTAATTGCAAGGATTATCTGTAGTGCTAATTTTGCAAATCCCACACTGGAGATATCTTCAAAGATTGTTTATCTTCCAATTTTTGTTTTACTGGGTGTATATATGCACACTGCTGTTTTTAGTAGGGCGTATATTTTAGATTTTAGGCTACAGAACCCTTTAGATTTATTTCAGCTGGCATTTCCTCAGGAGGGAAAAATATAAGAGTATAGAACAAAACAGCTTCCCTTGGGTCAAATCCAGTCCTCTGTTATGGTCACCAAGTATATGAACTCCACTTAATGTCTGTAGTTCATAAACATGTAAAGCTGTCTTTGCTGTTGCTGCCCTAGCAGAAGGTTATTTAGAGAAGGATATTTCTTCATCTTTAAATGGCCAGCAGAATTCTTGTTTTCACTCTTTGTTTATAGCAAGTGTACACAATTTCTCCTTGTGCCAGTGCTGTTTTCCAGTTTAATTTACTGTTCCTTTAGTGGGATTTACACTTCTGATGTGTATATGGAAAGTACTCTTTTTTTATTTTGCTCGTCTATGTAGGCCAAGCTGTCTCAGACTTGCAAAATAGGCTCTGTGTTCCCTTGATCATTCTAATAGTTAGTTCTTCATTGCACCTGCTGCAGTTTGGGTAATGTTTCTTGAAACTGGACTATTCAGTGTGTTTTGGCATGACCGAAGACATACTGTGGAAAGCTGAATGATACACCAGATTCAAAATCAGCGTTTCTAAATTAGAAGCAAAATTCAGAGAGGCTAATTTGATCAGCCAGAACACTGTATTCTAGGTGATGTTTTAGCTGTGTCATGAAATTACTCATTTTCAATGGAAGATGGAGCGTAGAATTACAATTGCCTTTTCAAAAGCCACCTCATGTAGGTGATTTAAATGATTGTGAGATGTGCTCTACCCTGATCTGTCTCATTCTTGGTCTGATCCCAAGTTAGTTCTGAGGAGCACAGCTATGTGTTTATGAGCATTTTCATTGTCATGTCATTTGGGTTTTCCTAGACATCAGAGTCATTCAGTATTTATTCCAAAGCCTTTGTATTTACAAAGCCTCTAACTTTGTAGTAGGAGACTTGATTAGTAGTTACGTACTTCTGAGAAAACAGTAAAGAGGATGAGACCCAGACCAGCCTTCGAGTACTGATACAAAGCAGTCCCCAGCCAATGAGTTCCTCATTCATGTAGACTCTTGTCTCATTTGGTTAGCCAGTTATTTCTCCGCTGTAGTCTCTTTAATCACTTCTCAGTGGTCTGGTATGTAAGGTGCTTTATAAATCCAGATTTTCTTCATCTAAAAATTCTGATTCAATTTCAGTATCAAGCCTTCAATAAATCCATGGTATATTCCATCATCCAGGAACGTACTTCTTAATTTAGAGAGTAAATTCCTACAGGACTCAGGAAAATGTTGTTTAGCTGTAAAAAAAATACTTTATTTAAAAAAGGATGGTATCATGTCTTTATTAGTAATGAACATAATACTTCCACAGAACAGGGAAGGAAAATGACCCTTGCAACCACTGTCCAACCTCTGCAATGTGCCCATCTCTATAAAAACTTATGAAAAGAACAGATGAAATAACTCAGCATAGCACGAGTTATAGGCACTTTTAAGTTGTTCCCTGTTCTGTCTTTATATTACTCATAAAAAATTCTTAATGTTTCTACAAGTTCTAACAGATGAATCTATCATTCCTTTGCATTTTCTGACCCTCAATGCTTTCTTTTTCCCCTTTCCGTAGGTTTTCTGTGTGATATGATTCTGTTATTCAAATGAGTTATTTTTCTGCTTGGGAACGGAACCTTTCCTTCAGTTCTTTCTCCTCTCTCCCCCTCATTGGGGATGCAAATACTAACTAGTTCATTTCCAAATCCCAACCATTCATGTCAGTTATCTCCAATAATTAGTTCTTTTTTCCTCAAATTTTGTCCATTTTAAGATCAAATCCTTTAGTTATGAGCCTGCTTTGTTCCAATTGCAGTGAAATGAAATCTAATGTTTGAGTTAACAAATAAAGAATAAAATTATATTAAATAATTTAGATATCTTGCATAGATTTCTGATAAATAAAAATATATATATGGAAAGCCCAATTTCAGTTTGGAATTACAATATGAAAGGCAAAACTCATCTTGAACACTGCCTGTGCTTCTCAAGCTGGGGTATGTGTTTAGGGCTAGTATAGATTCAACCACAGGCCAGCTTTTTATTTTCTTGGTTGCACTCTATAATCCTCTCATGTTCATTGTTTGGGAACCGGTTTAAATATGTACTATCCTAGTGACATTGCTAAATTAGTGTAATTAAATGTGGTACATGGCTAATGCTTTTAATGAAATACCTGACTATATTTTATTTCTTCTTTCATGATGTCTGCCAATATCTAGTAAGTTTTTCTCAGTACAATGGAAGTACATTTTCTTTATCTGACATAAAAACATTAATTCAATAATGTCTTCAGAACAGCTGGTCACTCTCTGTGAATTAATGACTAGCTGGGATGAGTTAATAATTTAAGATAATCACCTAATAGTCTTCCACAGCCAACCATTTATTCCAAAGAAATGTCAAGCAAACATGGGTAATGTAGGGGAAAAAATGTAAGAGACACTACTAAATGTTTAGTGATGGCAATAGTGCTGGTAGTTTTCAGAAGCATTTAGCATGACATTTGTCTGTATACAAACAGTGTAGTATGGCATTGATAATTTTTAGAAAAGTAAGTATGGTATGGAAGAACAGTTGTATCGAAAAGTAACCTTTTCAATAAACTTTCAATATTTACTAGATTTATTTTATGTAATGTGATCTCTCAATCTAGGATATTCTTTTTTACAGCCGGAGTAGTAGAAGTACAAATGCAGCTTTTAAATTCTTTTTAATTGTTAAAGAGCCATTTAACAATATAAATTCAAATGCATTTAATTTTAATTTTCTGTACGAGCAACTTCTAAAGAATTTTTCTATTAGCCAATTCAAGTGGAATAAAACATTTGAGGAAATTTAAGGGAACATCTCTGCCTCTTCTTAAGTAATGGAATCTGTTCATTCTGAAATAGTTAAAAATTTGGTGTATAAGAGGAGTGCATTAAACGTCTATCATCAAGCACAGCCTCTGTTAGAAAGCAGCATTACGTAGAAGACGTTATAAATTGTGCATAAATGACCCAGTGGCATCTCTGTTAGCATGGCTATGAGGCAATGGTGGTTCTTTTTAAATTAAATGCTTGAGGTATTTGTAGAGAGAGGTAACTGTACATGATTGTATGCTGTACAGGAGATAATCTGATTTATTTTTAAAAATCTTTTCTCACTCATCTTTCATGCATGAAAGATATCAGACCCACCACTAGAAGGAAGCTAAAACAAATTGTCCTGGTACACTGTATCTTTTAGGGATGTGTTAGGAATATTGGCACTGCCTTCCATTGCTGCCAATAGAGAGGAAACAATTCTACCAGTGCGCTGTTTGCTGCTTATAACAATATTTTTAGGGTCAAAATAGTTTGTGCAGAGACACAAAGATGTCCTGTGCTTTCTGGGAGTCATCCTCAGTAGTGCCATGACTCACAAGCGGAAAGCCATAGTATAAAAAGAGTTTGCAATATTAGAATAATGTTTAACAAAGCAGGGTAATCATGTACCTTCTGTATTGAGGAGTATTTGTATTCAGTATTTTCTACTGAACACTGTGGGAGCTGGCTTATTGTCCAGTTAAATCTGAATTACACGCACTTTTTTCACAATGTATATATTGAGAACTATAATTTGGTAGCCCAGAGATGTTTGGCTGAGCAAGCCATGAAGCTCTGTATGTGAACGTACGAATAGTGTCTTGCCAGCGCTGGGTGCCCAGTGCAATTAGAGGACTGACTGGGATCTGAATCTTGAAGATGTCTGGATGGGTAGATCTTACAAGTAGTCAAACAACCCTCTGGTTTCTCACTTCAGTTTTCTACTCTGAGAACATTTGCTGCTACTCATGGACACATACTGAATTTGCTAGTGGTTGGGCAAGACATACCTTTTTAATCTGTGTAAACTAGAGTAAATGTTTTTGGAATAAATATTTTAAATTTTCAACCGAGTAATCACTTGCAAAAGAGCAGACTCTTCAAACTCATTTGAAACAATAAGCCTTAGCCTTAATTCTTATCTGTTCATGATTTTTATGTTGATTTTTAAATGTAGAATTTGAAAAACAGTTGTCAAAAGTCTGTTGAGAATCTTAGCCTCTGATAGCTTTGTACTAATTCTGTCTCCACTTCTTCCACAAATACAATCAAAGTAAACAACAGAGCAAGTCTGTAAAAGTGAACTAAAATGCAAAGCATGTCTGCATAGGCAGTGAGGTGAAATGGTTACTATGGAGCCAACAAACTCAGCTTCCAAATATCAGACTTGGCTTTCCTAAGTCATATATCCTTCACCCAATGCTAAATTATTTTCTCCACAAAGCTTAACGTCACTTAAGTGAAACTTCACCACACAGGATGTTACACAGAGCAATTACAAGGCACAACTTGAATCTGACACAAGAAGTGTAGTGATAGCTTATGAACGTACAGTGTATTCTGAACTTCAGTTGAAGTCCATAGTAAAGTATGGTTCACACTAATTTTTATTTCACATCAGTTTAATAACTGGTTTATAATTCCTGAGGTAAATATCTGTGTGGTGATTTTATGCGCAGGACTTTCAGCAGGTTCTGTGTTACCGGGCTCCAGGTGGTCTGGAGCACTTGGCTTTCTTTGAGACCTCCTGGTGTTGTCTTCCTTCTGATTATTAAATAAATAAGGAAAATCTGACAGTATTTAACCAGGCTTTTCTTTATCACTAGAACCATGTAAGCTATGTATCATCAGCAAAGAGATTTCTTTGGAGCACATGTCTACAAAAAGTGAATTTTAGAGGCTTTAAATAATTTGATCTGGTAGACAAATGACAAGGGAGCCTTCCCTGACTATTTCGTAACTTTAAATACACTTGTAGAAAAGCTACAGCTTTAGACTCTAGCTAACCAACACTAAGCCCTAAAAATAAGGTTACAGTTGCACTGGTAAAGTTCCAGAAAAATCTGTATGGGGAGGAGAGAACACTTCATAAACTTCACTTAGGAATTGCTTGATAAAAGGTTGAGTAAAGCATAACAATTGTGTGTTTGCCAGTTGGAAAGCCTTTGGCAAAAGACTGAAAGTAATGTCTGAGTGCCTGACTTTATTGCTTTGCTGTCACAAACAAGCTTGTTTATACATGTCTCTGTTTTAAGATTTGATTCTTAAATATTCCTCTATTTTTTTACTGGATTTTTTTAAAGCCTTCTCTACTGTTAACTGTCATTAGGAAAGTTATAAACCCTTCTTCAGCACTTGCTTGCAGTGACATTCCTACTGTGGTGCTTTGTGCTCAGTGTGCTGCCAACAAATGAAGTTGCCATAAGTGTGGATTGGTTTTGCAGAGTTCAGAATATGAAGAAGTGGACGGGAGATGCCAGCGCACTGGCCGTAGCAGCACAGAACACAAAGGGAAGGGGTGACTCATGTATGTTTGGGAAGTAAAAAAGATTGCAGTTACACTGAGAACTAATGAAACGAGAGAAGATGGTGAAATGTAGTCAAGGACAGATGATCTAAGAATGGGAGAACAAAGAGTGAGGCACTGCTCTACTCTGGCTGTTTGCCTAGCACATAGTCAGAACTTCGGGTAATTGCACATTTTTGTGGATGTTGGTCAGCACTTCAGTCATTTAAAGAGTTCCTATAAGTTTGAGTTCATTTCCAAACTAAGCAGCAAGTGGAAAAAGCATATTTGCATATATATTGTCTTTATAAGAATTCTGATGGTACTGACAAAGTTTCATTTCTTGTAAGAATGGCTTTTAAAATAGGTTCATTTTACAGCTAAAATAACGTGCCTTTACAATGTTTCACGTACTATTTCTTCAAGTAGGAAGATCAAAAGAGGTTGAGGCCTCAGGAGGTAGTCTTGTCCAGCCTCCTGTTCCAAAGCAGGTAAACTTCAAAGTTAGGGCAGCTTTCTCAGGGCAGGGCCTCACCCAGCTGAATTTCAAAAATATCCAAGAATGGAGATTCTACAGCTTTCTCTATCTGCACTCTGTTCTGCACTTCTTAAAAAGAGTCTGGCTGTGTGTTCTCCCCCTTTTGGTGGTAAAAGACTGATTAGACTCTTTCTTGGCTTTCTCTTTTTCCAGGCTGAGCAAACAAAAATCTTCTCACTTGTCATGTTCAGCCCCCAAAACATCTTAGTGGTTCTTTACTCTCCACATTCCAGTTTCTCAGTATCTCATAAGTGAGTGTCTAAAACTGGGCACAGTATTCCCAGTGTGACCTTATGAGTACTTAATAAAAGGGAATAATCGCTTCATTCCACCTATTGGTTATGCTTTTAACCTGTCATTAGTATTTATGCAAATGTGTGTTGGTAATATAGTATTATGTCTAATAAACCATTCATTTTTTTTCTATATGTACACAAATTACTGCTGTGGTATGGCTCTTATCTAGTAATGTAGATAAAAGGGGCACCACAGTACTTGGAAATGCTTTAGTCTGTCAAAAATGAACTGAATTTATTAGGAAGTGAAAAGGTTTAGGGCCACACAAAGCATTGCTTTCTAGAACTGGAATTACATCTGAAGCTTATAGTGTAATTTAAACTATCACTTTATGTCAACAAGATTTTTGTGATGCTATATGTGATATAAAAATGCTTTTTTATTTAGTTTATTTTGTTTATATGAAGGCTTTGGAAGAACAGAATTGTGCTATCCTAGCATGGATCCACTACATGTTTGCTCTTCCCTTATAAATAATGTTGTGAAAATACATTTAATTAAAATAATGGACACAAGGGATGCAACAATTTTCGTACGCTTTGAAGGTTGCATTCTGTCAGTGCATTTTGTATGTCTTGCTAACATCAGTATTTGTTAATCACCATACTTTCAAACATTGTAAAATGCATTATTTTGTAAATAGTTTTATTTGTGAAAACTCAGGCACACAGAAGTTGTCTTTCCATGAAGTACTGAGTACAGTTTGTCATTAGTAGACCTGGTTTCCCATATCTTTTCAATAATTCATAATTTTTCCCATAGCACATCACAACTACCCAGTTTGTTGATTTTTTTCTACAAAAAAAAAAGTTTGGTTTGTATGTTCCCCAGCCATGGCTGTCCTTCTGTCCATGTCCTTCATCAATACATTTAAATGCCTCGGTGAAACTTCTTCCTTCTGGATTACCATGTTTGGTTTGGCATTCCTCCCTGCTGCAGAAGCATGCTGTGTAGATCCTAGTTCTTCCATCCTACTAAGTGGAACACTTAACATAAGCTTGAAAAATAGGTGTATTAAAGACAAGAGATGGTACCAAGAAAGTATAGCATTTGAAATGGAATGGACTCCCAGACTGAATGACTTCCTTCTGGAAACAGAGACAAGAATCAGATTTTGGCCAACAGGCACCTCTGTACCCATAGATAAGATAAACAAGGCCAATTTATTTTATCATTTATCTCCATCTGTTTAACTGTATGAAACTTTTCAAAGTGGCAAGAAAGCTTATAGAAAGTAATAATGGAAGAGGAAGCTATTGTGTTATTCAAGGGACGTTACAAACTACTAGCAGTCATTCAGTCTCTTGGTTACACTACACATTGGTTAATAGATCTTTAAAAAGCTAAGCGCTTAAAATAGAAACATTGTAATTGGTAAGTTATAAATAATTTATATCACTTTGTATAAAATGATATAAATATTGAATAACTTAAACGGAATCAGGAAAAAAAACAAATATACCTAATAAATTCAGTGGTTCTCCAAAATAAATTGATAGGCTGACCACAGGGGAATTCCGAAGCAATGATCGGTGAAGGTCCCTGTAATCTCAGTGTATCTTATGTACAAAACTGCAGACTGACTCACTTGGAATTGTATTCCAGTGTCCCAAGGACGAACACAAAGAAAGATATGTTATGATTTCTTTAAATTATTACTCTTTTAAAAATTCAATCTTTCATTATTGATAGTCAATTTCTTTCTCAGGGAAGAGTTTTTGTGCAATTTTATGAAGATCAAGAAAGCAAACAATTATCCAGAATCAGAAAGGTCACTTTTTTAAACTTAGAACTGGATTTTTTGTTTGTTTACAGTTTTCCTTACAATTCATATACATGTGAGACCACTGAAACCAATTTTACAACTTGTGCAATATTTTTTACATTGAGATTTCATTCTTTGACATAATTTTTTCTAAGCTTTCTGGAGCTATCTTAGATATTGCAATATTGCAATATTTTCTTCATTGAGTCCTCAGAAGTCCAGTTTAGCTAGTAACATTATTTACTGCTTCAGTAGTTGATCATTGTAAGCAGAAGAGCAACAGGATGAACACCTTTGTTTAACAGAGTAATCTGATTTGAAACATGATGTTGATTGGGTCATTATCAACTGTAATCTGTTTGCAGGTGAAGAAAAGAAATCACCTCCCTTCCTTATTGAGTCCTACTTCTAACTTGCCAAAAATTACATATATCTATATAAATGCTAGAAATTATATTCAAGGTGTCCAAAAATTACTAGGAGTGGATATTTACTGACATTCCAATAAACCTAAATTGGAGAATATTCATGTATGGAAATAGTTGCATGAAGCTGGTAGTGTCATCATAGTGCACATTTGATATGTGTAGCTATGTGTAGTGTAAATTCCTTTGGTCTTTGATTTGTCAAATTGACAAAAATGCAGTAATATTCTAGAACTAACTAAATGCTGTATTTTAATAACACTAGTCTTTCCCATGGTGGAAAAAAAATCATGTTTAATTAAATTATATCGACAATATCAGTGGAAATTATTTGGTAAGCATTTTTTCATCTAGGATATAAAGAAAATAAGCACCACAAAGATAAGTATTAAGATTTCAGATTAAGATTCATGGGGAATTTTATCAAGGACAAAAACATCCTTGTATTTAGTTTTCTTTGTGGAATCTAATTTAAACGTAAGAATAATAGGCAGTGAAAAGACTATTCATTTTAGCAGTGTTTTGAGCAAAGTGGACAGTAGTCCAGAAGGAGTTCAAAGATCTTTTTGTAGTTTGAAATGGAAGCTTAATTAAAAAAAAAAAAATCAAAGCTCAGTAATCCTGTTTTTACTTATCTAGCACAGCTGTAGTTAAAGGGAGTTTCAGTAAAGCGTGCATTGATTCCAAAACAGTTTTTATTCCAAACTCTTCTTGAGTTGATCTGTTTTTTTCCTATTCTTGTAATATGGTTGTCAGGTATAGGATGTAGGGAGTTTAGGGAGCTTTTGCATAATGCTTATAGTAGTCCATATTCTTTCTCTTCTATATTTTGATTTTTTTTTTTTTTTTTGTATAGAGTTTTGAATAGCTAAAAAAAATCTTGGTGTCTGCTATAATGTACTACAGAAATCTTGAAACCCAAATCCTCTGCATGTTCATGAGTAGTCAGCATGGCCGTACAAAGGGCATCTAATGATTGACCAACCTGATAGCCTTCTACAATGAGGTGACTAGCTTGGTGGACCAGAGGAGGGCAGTGGATATTGTTTACCTTAACAATAAAAAAAAGGCCTTTGACATCATTTCCCATAACGCTGTAGACAGTGAGGTGGATTTCAAATGAGCTGAATGGCCAGGCCAAAAGGCTTGTGTCACAAAGACCAGTTGAAAGCAAGTTGCTAGAGATGTATCCCAGAGGTCAGTACTAGTGCCAGTATGGTTTAACGTCTTCATTAATGACCTCTATCTTCATTAATGACCTCGATGATCAGACAGAGTGCACCTGCAGGAAGTTTGCAGATCATACAGTACCTGAGTGGAGTCACTGGTACACCAGACAGTTGTCTCTCTGCTCAGAGGGACCTCAGCAGGCTGAAGACTTCTCATGAAGTTCAAAAAGGAGAAACGCAATCCTGCGTATGGGGAGGAATGGCACCAGGCACCAACCCGTGCTGGCACCTGGTTGTAAAGCAGCTGGGCAGAAGGACTTTGGGGTCCTCATAGACAAGCTGAACATGAGCCAGCAATGCACTCTTGTGGCAAAAGAGGCCAACAGCATCTTGGGCTGCATTAAGAACAGTGTTGCCAGTAGGTCAGGGGGAGATGATCTTCACTTGCCACACTGGTGAGGCTGCATCTGGTGTACTGTATCCAGTTCCCCAGTGTAAGAGAGAGAGAGTACGTACAGGAGCAAGTGCAGTGCAGGGCCACAAAGTTGATGTAGGGATTTGAGCATCTCTCACATGAGGAGAGACTGAGAGAGCCGAGAATGTTCAGCCTAGAGAAGAGAAGGCTTACACAGGATATCCTACCCATGTGTACAAATAAAGGGAGCCTTGTTCGTAACAGTAGTACACTCTGAAACGACAACAGGCAATGGCATAAATTAAAATACATTAAATTCCATCTGAACAGAAGAAGACTGTGAGGGTGGTCATACACTGGAACAGGTTGTCTGGAGAGGTTTGGAGTCTCCATTTGAGGAGATGCTTAAAACCCAACTGGACGTGGCCCTCAGCAACATGCTCCAGCAGACTCTGCTTGAGGAGCAGGGTTGGACTAGATGATCTCAATAGGTCCCTTCTAACCTAAACTATTCAGTCATTTTTCCAAGTCTTAAATCTAGGCTATAGCATCCTATGTAATTACTGTGCTTATAGAGCATCCTTTGATCTTGTCATTTTTTTTTAGGATCTTCAGGTTTGGATTTTGTTACAGCATATAACCCTGTAATAGTAGTAGTAAACATTTTCAGATGCAGACTTCTGGGTTGTTTAAAGAATTCTCAATAGCTTATCTGTCTTAACTTAAAGATCTTCAGAAGATGAACTCATGACTTTGTTCAGATTTTCCAGTGAACACTATTGTTTCACGATATCTCTTCCATACAACACTCACACCAGTAGAACTGACCAGAGACCTAAGAAGTGCCCTGAGAGTCTAGAAGCCCAGGAAACCTGCTGCATAGCACAAACAGAACAATTGCACAGAACTTGGAAATCACTGCCTATTTCACTGAAATAGTTTTGTATATTAATGCTATTGCTAGTTTAGTTTATCATTGTGATTTCTTTCATGACCATGTATTATATATAACGCTAAACCTTTCTTTTTAATTTACAGGATGGAGGTTTGCTTCTAAATAATCCTTCTGCACTGGCAGTTCACGAGTGCAAGTGTCTTTGGCCAAATGTTCCATTGCAGTGTCTGATATCGCTGGGTACTGGTCGATACGAAAGTGAAGGAAAGACGAATGTCACATACACCAGTCTGAAAGCCAAGCTCACAAATGTTATCAGCAGTGCAACTGATACAGAAGGTTAGTGTTTTAAGGTGCATTTGTACTGTGATATTTTATTTTTTTTAAAGATTCTTAGAATTACCATTCTTGGTTATCATAACTGAGGTTGTCTTAGAATAAAAGATAAACATTTTCCAGGATTGTTTGCAAACTTCTAATGGGAAAGGTGTTGGTTTTTTTTGTTTGTTTGTTTGTTTGATAAGGCAATGGTGGAGAGATGTTTACTTAGCAAAGCAGCACATACTTAAAATCATTGTGTTGCTCCAAAGCACTTGGTGTTCAGATTGTAGGACTGTGTCTCTCTCCTGTAAATGTAACAGTTTTGTACATTTGTTTTAAATGCAGAAGTTCACACCATGCTGGATGCACTGTTACCACCAGATACTTACTTCAGATTTAACCCTCTTATGAACGAAGACATACCTCTGGATGAAAGTCGGAAAGAGAAGCTCAATCAGCTGCAGACAGATGGAATTCGTTATTTAGAACGAAATGAAGAAAAACTGAAAAAAGCTGCAAAAATATTAACACAAGAAAAATCGACTTTGCAGAAATTTCATGATTGGATAAGATTAAAGGCTGACATGTATGAAGGCCTTCCCTTTCTTTCCAAATTGTGAATATGTAATGCATGAAAGATTGTAAATGTAAATCCTATTCCAGAAAACTCATCCAGTACTGTAAAGGAAGAATGTTTATTGTGGGTAAATAACATCTTTGGAAGGCTGTCCATAGAGTTCTGGTGAAAGCAGTTCAGGATGGCTGTTTTGTGCACACTTACTTGGTATAAAGTTTTATGGTGTTAATTATTTTTTGAACTTTAGGGATCTTACTGTTGTTCTACTTAAATTTGTTAAAGTTGGTAAAAACTGCAAATTATGAAAGCAATTGTGCTATACATTTTTCAATGTATATACCATAATTATGGTGGCAGTGAGCCTTTATTCGTCAACTACCAGGCTTCTTCAAAATTAACAAAAAATAAAATCTTCATTCGCTTTAGAGTAGGCAATGTACCTGTTGAGGCTCTTATGTAGCCAGTTAATATAAAGAAATGTAACATCTTACAAACACTTTTCCTGTGTTAATTGCACTTTTACATTTGAAAGATAACATCTAAGTTCTTTTTTATTATTTCCAATGTTTTTGTACATAACCGTATTCAGTAAGATGTTTGGATGACTATAAATGGCATATTAAATTATCAAAATTAACTGATATTTTGGGGACTTGCTGCTTACTGTTTTTATTGGAATGATTTCACATTGGTTCATTCATTATTTGAAAATAATCCCAAGCCCCCAGACTTCCTTTGATTCCTGTCAGAGGATACAGGAAATAACTAGTGAACTGTTTGAAAATTTTATGCAAGTGAGAAGCTTATTATAGAAGCTTCAGTTTTGGATGCCAAACTTCACGTGTTCCTAGGCAAGAGAAATTTAGCAGTTGATACCTAAAAGAATAAATTATGCATTTCCTTTTAACTTTTACCTTTCATATATGAATTCTCTAGAAATTGTTCAAGTTGTATAGTTTTATTTACAGCATACTACAATCTTACTACTTATTTCTTTGCAACTTCTTGCCTATGTCAAGTAGAAGGGTGTGGTAAGCAATGGCAATACTGTACATCAGTAAAGCGACATTTTCAACAACAGAAAGGTACAAGTGAATTCTTAGAAACAATATCATAGGACTACTGAGGATGGAAGAAAAGGCTGAGATTCTTAATGCCTTCTTTCATCTGTCTCTTACTAGTCAGACCACTTATGTTCGGGGTATTCCTAGAAGTCTGGGATAGGAAACAGAATAACCACCCCATGATTCAGGTGGAAACAGAGACCTACTATTCAACATGGGCTGTCACAAGTCCATGAGACCAGATGGGGTTCATGCGAGGGTGCAGAGGGAGTTGCCAGATGTGATTGCTGGGCGGCTTTCCATCATCTATCAGCGGTCATAGTCAAATGGGGATATCCCAGGTGAATTGAGACTTGCTGATGTAATGCACATCTGTAAGAACAGTCATAAGGAGGACCTGGGGAATTACAGGCCTGTCAGCCTGACCTCGGTGCCAGGAAAGGGGATGGAACAGGTCATCTTGAATGCAATCACGCAGTGTATGTGGGGGATCCACTGGAGGATCAGGCCCAGTCAGCACGGGTTCATGAAAGGCAAGTCCTGCCCAAACAACCTCATCTCCTATGACCAGCTGACCCACATGGTGGATGAAGGAAAGCCTGTTGACGATTTCAGCCTAGATTTCTGTAAAGCCTTTGACATGGTCTCCCATGGTATTCTGGAGAAGCTGGCAGCCCATGGCTTGGACAGGTACACACTTTGCTGTGTACAAAACTGACTGGACGGCCAGGTCCAGAGAGTGGTAGTGAATGGAGTGAAATCCAGCTGGCGACTGGTCACCAGTGGTCGGTGTTGGGGCCCATCCTCTTTACTATCTTTATTGATGATTTGGATGACAGAATTTAGAGCACCCTCAGTACATTTGCAGATAACACCAAGCTGGGGGGAAGCGTAGATCTGCCGGAGGGTAGGAAGGCCCTGCAGGGGGACCTGGACAGGATGGGTCGATGGGCAGAGGCCAGTGGGATGGGGTTCAACATGGCCAAGTGCTGGGTCCTGCACTTAGTTCACAACAACGCCATGCAGCGCTACAGGCTTGGGGCAGAGTGGCTGGAAAGCTGTGCAGAGGAAAAGGATCTGGGGGTGCTGATTGATGCTCACCTGAACATGAGCCAGCAGTGTGCCCAGGTGGCCAAGAAAGCCAATGGCATCCTGGCTTGTATCAGGAGCAGTGCAGCCAGCAGGAACCGGGAGGTGATCGTCCCCCTGTACTCAGGTCTGGTGAGGCCGCACCTTGAGTGCTGTGTTCAGCTTTGGGCCCCTCACTACAAGAAGGACATTGAGGCCCTGGAGCATGTCCAGAGAAGGGCTACAAAGCTGGTGAAGGGCCTGGAGCACAAGTCCTGTGAGGAGCGGCTGAGGGAACTGGGGTTGTTTAGACTGGAGAAGAGGAGGCTCAGGGGAGACCTTATTGCTCTTTGCAACTGCCTGAAAGGAAGGTGTGGGGAGCTGGGGGTCAGCCTCTTCTCACAGGTAACGAATGATAGGACCAGAGGGAATGGCCTCAAATTGCACAAGGGGAGGTTCAGGTTGTAAATGAGGAGACATTTCTTCTCACAAAGAGCAGTCAGGCATTGGAACAGGTTGCCCAGGGAGGTGATGGATTCACTTGGAGTCCCTGGGAGTGTTCAAGGAAAGGTTGGACCTGGCGCTTAGGGACATGGCTTATTGTGTAATATTGGTGGTAGGGGGATGGTTGGACCAGGTGATCTTGGAGGTCTTTTCCAACCTTAATGATTCTATGATTTAATATGACTGCAGTGAAATTTGAGTTAGCTGCTGTCACACACTGGGACATTTACCCATCAGTAAGACTGCTTGACTAGTTTCTCGGTGAATTTTTGACTATTAGTATACAACTACATTAAACTATTTACTACATAAAATGTCCAGTTTCCTCAAAAAGCAGTGCATTTGTCAATTTGGCTTTCAGGAACAGTAAAAATAACACTTTGATACTCACCTTCTGTACTTCTTAAATCATCAAAAATGTGATTAGGCTACCTTTAAGAAAGGGACTTGAAAGAATACAATTGATACAATTTGGTATCTCAGGAGATGTTGCATAGTATTCTGTGACTGTGCAGGAAAACATTTGATTTGGGCTATTTTTTTTTATTTTTTTTTTCCTTATGTGAGAAGTAATTTTACCTGTGTTTTTCTGACTTCTTTTTTAATCTTTTTTTTTACTCAGACACATTATTTTTTAGTGTTCCCTCAGTCTTCTGACTTGTTTTGGTCAACAAACGTAGTAAGTGCCATTAGCACATAAGCTGCTGTAGCCTTCTTTTTTTTTTTTTACAGGTGCATAACGGTTAAATAAGCCTTTGTCATTCAGTATAGTATGTGAGGAAGGGAGAGGAAGGGAAACAGAAAAAAAAGGAAGTCAGGTCCAGAGCTATATACATGTTTGAGATGGAGCACATGCATATAAAGATATGTATTAGCATCAGTAGTGCATAAATCTCATATGAAACACGGGTTCACTCTTGTGACTACGTGTGGAAAAAAAAAAATCATCTTAAGTTGATGAGGATGAGGCTAAATATGAAGAGCAAGAAATGTCTGTGTTTAAATGAGGTTCATTCTGTGAAAAGATTCTGGTTCATTTTAAAAGCAAAAAACCTGCTAATTTTTGTACATATTGTTGTCTTGAGGAAAGGGAAGGAGGTGTTTATTTCAGAGCGAGATCTGCATTTGGGATTATACTTTTTTTTTTTTTTTTTTTTTGAAGCCCTTTTTCCTCTATTCTTTATTGCTGTAACTACTTTTTCCTAGGTGTGGGGTTTTTTATAAATACACATAGAATTGAGTTGAGCAACAGAGTAATTAATTCAGACTGTTTTAGGCCACTGTGTGTATAAATTCACAGGATGCATGTATCAAATCCTTTCAGACTAAAATCTTTGATCCTCAGCATTGCCAGCACTGCAGTATCAGGCACTAATTAGGAGTTTGTGCTCCCTTCAAAACCACTTTAAAATGTGCAGGCACAACAGATTTATCACCCTAGCTATAATTAGTTTCCAGTTACTTTAAAAATGTTATCAGCTTGCAAGGATTCCCAACTATCATGGACGTGTTCCTACAGCATAGATTATAAAGTATAAAGTAAATTTATTTTCAGGAAGTTTATAGAGGCATTAGGTGTGGAGTCCCACGTGATAGTCTAAAACAGAAGAAAATGAAATAGGAAAATTGGAACTGGCTAGACAAGGAAAAAATCTTTTAAACTGGGGGGGGGAGGGGTGGCTGGGTTATGGATAGCGAGCAGATGGTTTAGGTGTGGGTCAAATACTGGCATATTCTAAATAATCAATGGACTGAAGAACGTGATAATTAACAGGTGAATCTAGGAGGGATCATGAATATTTTGAACAATGGGAGTTCAGGGCAGCATGAATTCAAGGAGAAAATAGGCTAGAATGAAAAAAATGCCCCCGAAGAATACAAATATAATGATAATGGAAGGAATAACAATATAATGCAGAAAATCAAGTTAAAGGAATCCTGCTTTGAAGAAGTACCCTTGGGAATGATGTGCATTTATCCAGTTTCCAAACTGAAATTGAGTCAGCGAATTCACAGCTACAAAAATAAGTATGTGTATCAATGCACCACAGCAAATTCCATGGGCAGGAAGATGGGAGCGAACATGAAAAATGAGGCATCAATGTGAATTTTGAATCTAAATTTAAGAAAAAAAAATATCTCAGGATACTAGATAGCCATGCCAGGTTACTCATTGTCAAAGAAGACAGCAAAGTTTGTCTGCTTAGATGAATGTTCACATTGGAATGTGCCAGGTTTGCATGCTGGAAAAAAAAAAAAAAATCAGGAAGTTCATACTTTAATTTAGAAAGTGATCATGTCAATCTTTGCAAAATTGACATAGTGTCCTTGCTCTGATTTTAAAGGGCAGTAAGAAAGAGACCAGACCAGGAAATGAAAAGGTAAAGAAATAAAATAATCTCCCTTTGTGCAATGTCAGAAAGAAAACACCCCTATGCCATGTCTTAGTTTCTAATTACCTATGCAGAAGGAAATCTCAACTGAAAGATGATTCATTACCAAAGGAAAGAAAATAAACTTTTAAATGTTGTAATGCGAGGCATTGATTTTAAGGTATTTCCTGCCAGCGGCAATTCCACTAGCAATCTGAAAATACCAATTCTTTTGCACAGGGCACAGACAGCAGCAGTTGAATATAATTATAGTTTTGGTCACTGCTGTTAGAGAAAGAGATATTCAGACTAAAACAGATGCAAAGGAGGGCTGCCAAAGAGAAGATGAAGAGAGCATGGTTTGTTTCATCACAGAAAACAAGGACTGGGAAGAGGATATATGCTCTTGTTCAAAAATACTTCAAGAAGGAAGAGGTGATAAACTAAGGGACATTTGTATAAAACCAAGGGTGTTTAAACTGACCAGAATTAAATATAGACAGAAAACAAGAAGGTTCCAAGTCCAGCATTTGTGAAGTTATGCAAAGAATTAATGGGGCAAAAGACACTGTATTAATGTAAGTTTTAAAAACAATTCATTGATGGGGTTCTATAACGCAACATTAGAAGGGCTGCGGGCTCCATGACCAGCAGAAGCCCTTTTAACCCTTGTGGTAGGAAAGAGCTCATTAACCCTCATATACGACAGAATCCGTAGGCTTATGGAAGTGCGCGTGAGGGGGAACGGTGTATTGTACAGTTACCCTATAAAGCCCAGAAAAAAGGGGGAGCAAGGGGAGGAATCGCCTCCCTCTGGCTCCATTGTGCACCCATTCTCTGGGTCCTGCAGATGCGCTTAAAGCACAGCAGTAGCAAAACCGATGGAGGTAGCCATGCTTCCTTTGGCCTCTTCTAGCAGTTGTCCTGGGCTATATTCCCTTGTGCAAAAGCAGTTTAATGCCTAGACATTGAAAAGGCAATTCATTTTAGAAGAAGCAATGCTGCCTAATAGAAAGAAGTAAATCTGGATGTTCTGCACCCTATATGCCTCCAAACTACTCTGTCTCAGAAAAGGCCCCTCAGCAGCTCCTTCTCATTAGGCCTAATAGGTGAGGATTATGTCTTATCTTTGATCCATCACTTATAGAGCATTTCATTTATCCTGCTCGCCTTGCCTCACTGGTAACGGGAGCTGACAGAGTCTGAAATAATACAAGGCACATGACAGGTGAAGAAAAAATCTGGCAAGTGCTTATTACTGATTAGCATCATTAATTTTTCATCCGAGATTAGAATACTTACATGCTGCTGGGTCAACAAATAGTCCCGATTTTCTTCCATTAAAAGCCTGTTCTCAAAATGACCAGTATTAAATATAAGCTTAATCTTCTGCAGAACGAGCTGTATTAGGGCTTCCTGTTCTTGCTAAGGGCTGGACTCCCAAGCACAGCTGTGATATAAGGGCCTGGAGCCTTTCACATTCAACTAGATAAGGCACAAAGCAAATAAATAAATAAATAAATAAATAAATATTTTTTTCCACTGCTGCCATTTGGCCACAAAAGTCAGTTTCAGACCTTGCAGAACTGCTCCATTTGAAGGACGGTTTAATGCCAAAAATAAGGTATATTCTTAGAGTAATCACATCATTTACAAAGAAAAATAAGCATGCCAAGTCCCTTCTCCTTATACGCTGCAGAAGCAAGGTGAGCAGGCTCTTTCCTTGCCCCAGCCCCACCAAAAGGCCACATCACTGAGGTGTGATCTCAGGGTGCTGCTGTCCTCTGAGAGTTTTTTTTTTTAATGACAGAAATAAACTTCTTGTTTAATTAAATGCAACTGAAATCATATCCTAGAATCACATCCTAGCTGTTTGCAGCTCAGCCTCCTCATTCCTGTGCTTGCAGTCATGTATCTCCAGGTACGCACCTTTTAGTCCTTATGTGCCACCTGGTCCAAAACCTTGCTGATGGCCTTCACTCTTTGCAACTATTTATGCAACAAAATAATTTAGTTTTTGTTGTTATTTCTCCAAGCTTTAATTAAGACAATTCTATTATTTATTTTAATAAAGTTGGCAGACATCAAGAAGTGGAAACCGCTAGCATCAGATTTCAGTGTAACAATATAAAAATGAAACAAGCGCTGTAACAGCCCAGTACTTATACCCCTGGTAACATATGTTTAATCTTTAGTAGTAATGCACTTTTGCTTTTTATTTACAATTTCATTTAACTTAAGCAGTTTCTCGTAAGACTATCATCCGTGGCTATCTCACCATATAGCTGCAATAGCATAAAAAATACACACCAATATCCCCAAATCCTTATCTTACAGGAAGAAGCTGTAATACAGTATTTTCATATTAAACCATGAAAGCAAACTAAACAGATAACTGAGACCATTAAAATGCAATGCCTGAGCTCAGCAAACTTATGATTTTCACAATTAAGAGCTTTCTCAGTTTTCAAAACCTTGTAAACTGAAAAGGGAACAGCTTTTTATGCTCACAGCATTATTTCATTATTGAAAGAGATAACAATCATCACAGTAAGTATTGTTGGTTAGCATGCTTTCAGAATGTCTCAAAATTTTGATAGCAAACTCCTCAAAGTAATTTCTTAAAAACCTGCTCTGTGTCCACTCTCAGGCACAATCTCAGAAGAACTGCTGTTGCTTCATGCTTCCTCACTGGCTGCTCTGTAGTAATCAGAAATCTGTCCTGTCCTGTCTGGAAATACGTTGTGTGCACACACCTCATTTGAGTACATTTCCAGGCAGGAAGACATGGAGTACTCTAAATAGTAAAACAAGGTGACAGACATTGTAGAGAAAAAAAAATCACAAATGTTGGAGAGCTAAAAAAACAGGTAGGGAGTATTTTTTTCTCCCTACAAGGAAAGGCAGGTATATCAAGTTCTGTCTAAATGTAGTCACAAGACAAAAGCATGCTACTACTAAATCTGGCCTTAAAGGATTATTTTGCAAAGCTTACTAAGACATAAGCATGTCATAACTTCAAAACCTGAGTACTTCGTCCATTCTAGCTGATTTATTTCTTATTGCATATTTGACCTAAAGCCCTCACCAAGCAAATTGAACAAAGCTTTGAAAAATCTCTGGGTATAAATACAGCAGGAAAGACAATAAAATTTCTTTAGTAGACTGTGTTTTAACGAATCTACTCTAGATATGTCATAAATCCTTGGGAAGAGCTACAGATCAGTAAGGAAAGCTTAGATGAGATTAGCAAGAAGCAAGTGTGCTCTGAACAGCTGTTTATTGTGTGGGTTCATATACACACATATATATAAATGGTGGTGTATGTTAGAAAAAGTAAAGAAAAAAGCAAGATGAAATATTTCCAGTGTGTTTGCTGTTTCTATGCACTTTACATCTAGCCTGTATACTTCAGTTGGTCTTTGAGGAAAGGAAAGCTTTCCCTCATCAATTATGCAGTGCTCAGCTCACTGAAGCTTCTCAGGTAAATGTCATCTCTCTTCAAACCAATTCAGCAGGCTCATCGTATTTCAACTTAAAAAAAAACTTTATTTAAAAAGAGAATAGTTTCCTGAACTGAAAATACCCAACATGTGTTAGAGCAAAACTGGGGGGCTGCTACCATCTTTTATCAGCAACCAGTAGGAGTTTGCTGTAATGTACTCTAGCCACGGCAGACCCAGAAAGCAGCATCACTTCCATGCAGTTTGTGTTGCATGGTCACTCCAGGAATGGACGGGGAGCTGTGGTGGCCGTGCTCAGGCAGTAGTCAGTTATTCAGCAGCTATTCCCTTCCTCCACATTAGAGTTGCAGCTACTTCATATTAGTAGTCAGTCCTTTTAAAAAGCAAGCCATGCAGAAAAATATTATTCTCTTCCTTCTGGAGATAATGATGAAGAAGACTAAGATCATTACTGTTCAGGACACAATGCCTTTGCTTTCCTTGCTCACAATAGCTACTTGTAAAGATGTAGCTCTTGCAGCCAGGACTCAGAAAACAATACCCCATGGTCACAACAGCCCAGACGCAGCTAAAAGCCACTGAAAGTACCAGAAAGGACAATTTCTCGGGTCAATTCCCCAAGCTACTTTGAAATGTCTGGTTTCCAGTGGAGCTTAGACTGCCAAACTCTAAAGGCACTATGAAAGACTGGCAATGTCAAGAGATCCCTCTGCAGAAGGTCCCCATGGTCAGTTCTCCATCGCATAAACACTGCAGGAGTGCAGAGTCCCCAGAACAAATTAACCTCCAGCGGGCAGTAGGTACCTTGTCCTGGTAACCTTATTCTACCAGGAGCACCCCTAACAGAGCTCACCCATTGGCATCAAATGCCCAACGTGTAGGGCTGTTCATCAAATGGGAATGGGCAGAGAGTTAATTCTTCACATGGAGCTGGTGGCAAGCCTTCTGCTTTCTGCCCTGGGCAGTTCAGGAGTAGAAGACTCCCATGCCAACCTTCTGCCTACTCTACAGTGAGAAAGCAAAGTTCCCCAGCTAGATTTAGTGTTGGGATGAGGGAAGTTAGAGAATGTTTTCAGGTGTGTTGAGGAAGGGAGCGTGTTTCCTGAGCAAGCCAAAAGATAAGCGTGATGCTGCTCTGCTAAACCAACAAGTCCCTTGTATGACATGGGAGTGACATGGGGATAAGCAGGCTGCCTTTCTAAACGTAACCAAATTTTCTATAGCATGAGAGGGCACTGTCCCCTTAGTAGTGGAAAAACATAACTGGTCCCAAAATGTGCCTGTGCTGCCATGTTTTTGCAGAGAGGCCCTAGCAGTGTGGGCAAAAGCATGCACCATAGTGGTGGCATGGAATATGTGCTGGCAGTCTCAAAACACTGTAGACCACAAGAGGAGGTGACCTGCAAGGTGGTGTAAAAGTCCTGTTCCATGAAGAGCATGGTCCCAGGATATCAGCTGGGTCATTCTCCAGAACCACAAGTCTATTTATGGCTGCTGCCAGAGGAGTGCTAAGAGAAGATAACTTGTGCATTGCAGAGAAGGACTCTGAAACTGCAAAGCAGATAGAGCCTGCATGAAGCAGCAAACAGAACTTCTAATTAGGTGCTCTTAGAGCTTTCTAAAACACAGCTAAGAAGTACATACTTTGTTTACCATGACAGTTCCTGGACAGCTTTTCTTCCCCAGTTACCTAAAATGAAACAAGAATAAAGAGTTTCTTCAGAAGGTAAGTCACCCTGTCAGACTATATTTGTAAAAGCAAACACACCGCATCTCATAAATCCTTTCTCCACAACAGAAAACAGCAGATTAGAAAATGACTGAATATTGCTCATTTTCTAATCTGATGCAGACATGCTCAAATAGCTTTATAGAGATAGAGCACTGCAGCCTTCATTTAGCTTGCATTAAACAATACCTGCTAGTCTCTATTTCAGTTAGCCTCTTTTCTGCAGTCACCTACTGTGAAGGTCACAAAATCAGATCACAGAAGGTTCACTGCGAGTATCTTACGTCTTTGAGCTTCTATGCAGGTCTATGTGTCAGAACTGTGTATCTAATCTCGACGTATATGTCTCTATCGTTATGAAAACAAGATGTCATGGCACATGGTGGCAAGTAGTCAGCTGTGCACTCAGCCGCATCTGCTCCTCCTCATCTCTTTGAAGGTGTCTGGGATCTCATGGGATTGCTCAGACAAATCATCCTGCCTTGTTGAAGGTGTGCTCTCATCTCGCTTTGAAGGTCTAGAACAATATTGGTTGTGAATCAGGGTGCAGGTTTACTCCCATAGGGACAAAATGTATGATAGCATTCCTGTATGAGTTCCTACCAGAGTTCTGCTTCAGATCTTCCCTTTCTCATTCCCAGGAAAGATATATAGATATATAGATATATAGATACATTTTTCTGTATCATTGTTCCCCATTCTGAAGAGCTCCTTTTTTTTTTTCTTTTTTCTTTTTTTCTTTAGCTTTGCTTTGGGGGATGTCTGGTTTGACCTCTGACATTCCTGTACCTCTAATGCTGTGTATTTTAAAGCACTTTCATTAATGACAACATGCCTAATTTTGAAACCTAATGCCGCTGTTATAGACAACAGTTAAAGGGCTTATAGAACAGCCTTTGTGCTCATCCATTTCTCTGTTTATTTCTGGACAAGGGTGTACTTCCCTAAGATAGCTCTCTTCATGTTACTTCTTGAATTTGTGCCATAGAACAAAGAATGATAAAAGTGTTACAACAACAACAACAACACAAAGCATTAGCCTTGTCTCTCCTGCTCAAGAATGTCAGTACAGCATTTCTAAAACTTTGAGCTGAGCTCAGATGCTTCTCAGAACAACAGATGACTGGAGAACTGAGAAAATCAGGATTACATTGCTAAAAGAACAGATTATTGATGGTGCCATGGGATTGCTTCTGGATGTGGTAAAAGGTTTCTCCCTAATCATAATAAAAAACTAACTTCAGAAAATAAGGGAAGATTGGCAGAAAAAAATGCTTTGACGTCACAGGTAATATATATAAGAAGTTTCTGAAGAGAAACCTAGATGACATGAATCTATTTTGGCTGAAACGGTAAGCCACAACTTCATTTGTGTATTGATTGCAGATATTCATATATCACATGTGGAAATTATTATTGAGTGTGCTAAATGAAATGGTTATTTAGCATATCTAAACAGGCAAGGAAACCCAGACTTAAACCTGTTTCTGTGATACATGGCAGCAGAAAATAGTGAACAGGTGTGTACACATATAGACCAGCCTGTTATGTATTCCATACCCAGTTAAAAGTAAGGAGTACGGGCTTTCTCCTGGCTCCATTTTAGGGACTGTGTTAGATGAAGAAGTCAGGGAGCTGGTGCCATAGATCCAGAAGTTTCCGTCACCTCTTCGACATTTGGTTGACCCACCCTGCCTTCAGCTGCAGGCGTCAGAGTCCCCTGCCAGACTGATGAAAGAGAGCCAGCCTGAGCCGTACTGCTTGTGACCAGTTGGGATTTACGGCACCAAGGACCAACAAATTGCATTTTTTACCATTTTAGGCTTGCTCACACTCTGCCTCTATTATAAAGGAAGTGAAAAATTCATTTGGTATTCAAGAGTTTGGGTAAAACAAGAAAATTTCTTCGCACTACTGTTGGTGCTCAAATATTGCATAGTCTGTGCTCTGTCACTTCAACCATCTGATCTGAGAGCATACATAATTACAGTCATCTCTTTCTGCAAGTTTTCAAAATATTCAAAAGAACCCTGAGCTGAGGAACCTGCTCGAGTCCAGAAGCAGTGTGCATCACAGCAAGCAAGTGAGCAGGCACCAGAGGAGGTGAATGATTATCCTTTAAGCTTAAGTCCTGCCTCAGCACCTTGGAAGGAGCATGGGTAGTTGCAGAATGAAAGAATGACAATCTTAGAAACACACACTGGAAAAGGGCTCATTTCCAGTGGGAGGAAAGTGTGAACACCAAGGATCGTGTGTCATTAAGTACGGTTTTTCATTTATTTTAGTGAGAAGCAGCACATAGCTGGGAGATACCCAAATTCACGATGATTGCTATATGTGATACTAGCTCTTCTAGCATCTCTCATAAATAAAGAGTGAGACAGAGGAGACTCACTTCCAGTATTCTTCTCAGAAATCATGTCATGTTCTTTCAGTTAGTGAAAGTGCTCTTCCCAGAAAAGAATGGAAAAATAAAGAAGCTCCGAGATTGTGCTGCAAAGGGAGATCAAGCAGAGGAGGACACAGTGGAGCATGTGGTTGCTTTACCAAGAAGTGCTATGCTGGTATACCATAAACTGAAAATGACCAAGCAAAGTATAAAAATACAGGCCAGAAGCTCATCTGCTAATGACAGACTTGTATAATTAAATAGCTATGCTTGCTGTTTATGTATTAGTGTAACTTTCTGTGAGGAATGAGAGGATGAAAGAAATGTATTCCTCCTGTTTATGCTGAGGTTCCCAACTGCACATGCAACAGGACCTTTGCAGCCTCACTGCACCTCAACTTAATTTCCAAAGCAGAGGTAGAGTTATTTCCACCAAGGTGTCACCTGTCAGCATTCTGAACATCTCAGCATCTTTTCATTGTAAAACCCTTTTCCTTTGTTAAATGTGTATATACTTCTTGCAATACCTGAATGCATTGGTTTTAATTCATTGGTTGTGTTCCATGTTAAATATTTTGAGTAAGTTTCTTTCTGAGTCCTTCAAAGTAATTCATCTGTCTGGGACAGATTCCTTGAACTCTTCTGAATTCCTAGCTCATACCTGGAGGTTAATACAAGTGCTCTGCACCAGAACGTGCCGGGGGACCTTCCCTTCACTTCCAGGCATCCCAAAGGGTTTGTGATTAGAAAATGCAATTAGCATTAGCGGGGATCACCACATCTTCTAAACACCATTTGCTTGGACTGTGACAGGCCCTGTGAATTATTAACTAACCTTACTCCCAGTTAAAGCTGAGAATACTCACAGCATTAAAGTCAAGATTGTTACCGTGGTGACGGGCTGTGCAGGTGTTGCTTCTTCACCTATCCTGAGTGCTTGGCCTGTGTGAAGAGCGCATCTTCAGGGGCTATTTTTTTATTTTTCCTTTTGTATTTTGGACTAACAAACACAAAGCGAGAAGTGAGAGTTCAAGTAATTATAGTCTTCTGGACCTTTAAAAATACACAGGCATCCTGATATGATGACCAATGCAAGAGAATCTTGGAGATGTGTTTGGTTATTCAGAAAAAAAATAATGCTGATTGTTCACTGTCATCTGGTTTTAGAAAGCTACAAGGACCATGAGCTACAATTCATTGATGTCTCTCCTCTGGGAACCTAATAGAGCCAGCAAATTTATCCAGAGATTTTCTCACTTAAGTTGCTTCAAGGAATCCAAACATAAGCCTTTAGGGCAACAGTGTGTAATTTAAAAGCAATCTCATCCTCAGAAGACCCAAAAGACTTAGAGAACAAGGTGTATCTTAAGAAGGCAAGACTAGAAAAGCTATTTGGGCATTTTTCTAGTTCAAGACTAAAAGATAACTTCAAAAAGACTTAATTGATGTAATTTTTCACCAAAGATTTTCCCTCTTTCTTTTCAGTTTCCCAGGCAAAACCTTTCCTTCATTCTAAGCCTTACTACATGTGACCAAAATTCATGTTAATGTGCTGGGAAACAGAGCAGACCCTACTCTTTCACCAGCCTTGTTCTTTTTCTCTGTCACCTGAAAAGGCTTAAATACAGGCTTGTATTTCTGTTTGTGTGTGTGTTTATGTGTGCAAATTATTAAGTTTATTCACGTTATGTATATGCAAAATAAAGTGTGTGAACATTGGTGTTTTAGAATCAAGTTTTATTAGGGCAGCTATAGCTATAGCTCTAATAGTCATTATTAACCATTTTCCAGAACCTTAGAATTAATTCCTAACTCACTGCCACAGTGGAGAACTCCCCAGTGAACTCTCTTAACCCGTGAGACATCTAGCAGAAGGATGGAACAGGTTAAATCACAAGGTCAAGCTTAACTCTAAGCTCCTGGTTTTGAACATGGAGCTGCTTAGTATTCAGCCCTTTAGAAGTCCCTTGGATAAGCTGCCTGGTGTCTTTAGACTTCTGATCTTTGTGGAAGCAGCTTTTCAAAAATCGTGCACCATGAATTAGGCTTGTAAGAGATTTTTCACAGACTCAGCCGATCTCTTCTAATGGAAAAATGGTAACACCTATCATTCACTCAAACCATGTTTGGTGTTTTCATAAATTTTAGTCTGTTGTGTGAAGGACTTCCTTCCTTTGATTAAATGCCAGATAAAATTGATCCTGTTGAAATCAATATCCAATTCCCATTGATTTGGGCCATTTCATCATGTTGCCATTTCATCATACAGCTGTCAAAAATGGCTGTAGTTTCTGTAGTAAGCTACAGATCACATTAAATATGTATTTTATGTAATCCTTTCTCTCTCCAGTTCCTGACAAGTTCCAAAGGTCCTTTATGTCCCTTGAGATCATCTTTTGAGCATGGCCAAAAAAGTACTGTGGTCAGCATATTTTGGCATTTTTGGGTGTTCATCTCTCTTTTTTACAAACCCAAATTCATCTATTAAGCATTTTCAAAGCACTTCCGTCTGATTGATTAAGCTGCACACTAAACCAATGTGGTAATACCATCCTCTAATTACAACTGTCCAGTGTGTGTGAGAAATGAAGCAAAGGAGACAACTGAACCTAGACTTCCTGCTTCATTCCTCAGCACTGTAAAGATCAAGCTAATGGAAGATGGGACAGGTGATAGCACTAGTAGACCCTTCTCTCCATCTGCTCCTCGAAGAACGTGATCCTCTCCTTTCATTTTGCATTCAAACATCAAATTCCTGAAGGAAGTTTCAGCCCTGTGAATTTCTGGTAGCAGCTTGGCAGCAGTGAATTTTCACAGCAGCTTGGAATATCTGAAGTCCTAAAAAGGCAAGATTAAAAACACATCATTTTGGTATGGCTGTCAATAACTGGGTCTTTACTTAGCCTGCTGGCCTTCCTAGGTGCTAGAAGAACTCTGCATTTCTTGTGAGAGAAGACTAAATGATAGCTTATGTATCAGGCAGGGCAGTACAATTTGTAGTCACAAAGCCTCTTTTGAGAAAATAGTTCTGAAGCCTAAAATGAAGTATTATTTTTCAATTCTTGACAACATATCAGTACACTATTGTGCAATGTCTTTTCTGTATGATTCTCTTGCTAGCCTAGTTCTCAACATATTTTACATCAAAACACATCCTCTGTGAAGGCTGATTTTGTTACCGTACATCAAGCAATGCAGCTTTTAACATTAGGCATCATTGCTTAAGCTTTTGGTGTTGTCTTTGGTCTCTCTTCTACTTAGAAATATTCACATTTTATGCTATAATAGTAAATAAGCACTAGCTTCCAAAAAGTATTCGTCCAGCAGTAAGTGTATTTATTTTACTATTATGGTATTAGAAGGTCCTTTGAAAGAAACCCGAAATGCCAATAAATACATTAGAATAGTTTCAAAAGCATTCAGTCTACAACTGGGAAGGCCTCATAATCTACCGAACAAGAAATTCTCCTGACTCTCAGTACATTCCATCAGGTATTTTTCTCCGCTTTACTTTGTGTAAGGTACTTGATGTGCCACACCATGCTCCATTCACCATTGTAAAACCTCAGACCAAGTGGAACAGTGGCAGAACTCAAGTTAGAATCCCATGGGTGGCATTCAGCTTAGTAAATGTAGACTCTTGAAATGCAGACATTCACAGCCGAACGAGACACCCGCTGGTCCAGTTACAGTCAATGGAGAGAAAAAGGCATTTCTAGGCTGCAGCTCAGCTCATCCTAGCGTAGACATCTAAAATAGGTTAGATGAATCATATGCTAGAATCGTCTATTTCTGGTTCCCTTTATGCTTAGTTGACAGAGTGACTAGCTCAGATGCAGACACTGACATAGTAGACATCTAAAGTTAGGTGAGATGAACAACGCGAGATGTCTTTCCATATCCCTTAAAAAAGTCTGGTCTAAGAACAAAATGTCAAAGAATTCTTTTCAGCTAACACTATAGTATCCTCCACTCTACCAGCCTTCTGAGCATTTTAGTTGCTAACTTCTTCCTAAAAATACTTTGCAAATGTCCAGATCATGACTGACAGCTACCTCAGACAAGTTTTTGATAGCTTTTCCTGTGTCACAGTACAGCAACCATGTGTATGTCTATTTTGTGTATTGATTAAATGACTGTGTCATGCACCCGATCGTTGTTTCCCTAATCAGAGACCACAACAAACTCAGCAGATGTTTTCTAATATAGAGGATAGTGGTAGAAAGCTAAATAAATCAAGGCTGTTTTTAATTTAACATGAAGACTACTTTGAAAATGCTCATTCACGAACACAATTGCAGCAGGCAAACTAAGGAGAAATGCTACAAGAAGTAGTACGATGACTCCAGAGATAATGCAAGGCAGCAGAGAATGACTCTTAAATGTAATATTACTTCAGCCACACAACTTCTGCTTGTATTTTTATGGAACGAGCCCACCTGTTTCTTTTTTCCTGGGTGCTACTGCCAATGTTGATGGCACTGGTCCACAGCAGTAGATGCTGTCACCAGAAGTAGCTCCTAGCTCTGCAGTAGGTTGCATAAACCTTTGAATTTACTTGTTTACTAATAATCGTATCTATGCCACCATTTGGAAAGTCATGGCTTATGCCACTGAATGTATATATTTGTTTATCTCAGGATTATAAAAAATATGGGGTTCAAATTCTATGGCGTATCATAAGCATGTAATCATCACAGTTGCAACATTTCACCTTCATCATTCATCAGCGTAGAGTTCTTTCCTCCCTTGCAACAGTGATATCTCTTCATTTATTTGGTTTCTGTGGTCTAACGTGCACCAAGGGGTCTGCCATAGCCCAGTTGGTTTGTGCTTAAAAAATCCAACATAGGTGGCCTCCACCATCCAAATATGAACTGGATCTTAGCTTCTGTATTTAAAATAAAATAAACTTTCAACTCAAGTCTTTCCCCTGAAGTTCAGTACACCTCCTGAAGGTTTGACTCACCATGTTCCCTGGGAATCTGGCAAGGATGCAAAAAGACAGCTGTATAAGAAAACACGCTTCTCACAGCATTTTATGCCCACATTTTCTCAAAGCCAGGACTGGCTACATATTCTCCTTATGAAACACAGCACCCTGGAAGCAAAGTAAGGCAATACCCTAATATTTTAGGCTCTGTTTACACACTGCATAATGCTTACTTAAACCATATTTTTTTTGTATTAAAGGTTGAATAAATTAGTTGCGAATATGAGAATCTGACAGCAAGAATAAATGTAAACAAACAAAAATAAAGAACATTTAGGGCTACACAGTAAATTCAAGCACTTACTTCTCTCTCTTTATAAAAAGGATTTTCTTCACATCCATCTAATCTTCTTTACATATTCAGGTCTCAAACAATAATATCCTGGCATCAGATTGATAGGAGCTTGAACATCTCCAAAGTCTGAAGCAGTAGTGCCTGAGTTACTGTTTATCCCTTGGATATTATATTCACGTGCTATATCATTTATAGAATCTGTTATTCATCTAGTGTTGTTTTCCAGTAGGTCAGCTGTTCAGCTTTAACTTGCCAGAGTTGAAATTGGGTTTCTGTGGAGATGCGGGATAAGGGCTTTTTGCTAAGCTTGGGCATTGCGTTTCGCACTATTAAGTTATCACCACAGAGTTCACCTTGAGGGCTGCTTCCCGGAGCGCATAATAAAGAATTAACCGCTATCAAAGATGCCACCTTGCACAAAGTGTACCCCTAAAATGGCTGATAGCAAGTCCAGCAGTGGCAGATAATCACATTTAGGTGTTAAATGCAGACATTGATTAATTCTGAGCAGCACTGAGCCTACAGAAGCCTCAGAGCAGTATGTAAAAGCAGCCTGACTTTGCACGTGAAACGAAGGGCAGGATGTGAAGGGGAAGCCAAGGTGTAGGTGTGCAATGCTCAGCCGAGGAAAGGCTGACATGGGACAGTCCCCATCCGAGACTCATCTCCAAGCCGCCTCACACACAGCTTCTTAACCGACCGCACGCAAGTGCCCAAATTCCTGAAGGAACCCTGCAAAACGCACATGGGGCAGTACTACCGAGCCCGAGAAGGCTGTTCTCAAGCACCGAAGGACACTTTGTATTCTTTAGTTTGTGAAAAGGCCAAACCAGCCCCTTCAGAGGGGCACCGCCAGGCTAGAACAACGTCCACCAACACCGCCGCCCACCCTTGGGCAGCCGGTGCCCAAGATGGCGGCCGCTGCCCGCCGCCTCAGGTGCGAGGGACCCGCTCCGCGGCCAGCCCCGCCGCGGCCCCGCCCCCGCCGCGCGCAAGCGCGCTCCTCCCCCTCCCTCCGCGGGAGCGCGCCCCGCGGTACGGCGGGGGCGGGGGCGCGGGGAGGTGATAGGCGCGGGAGCGCGCCTGCTGCCGCTGCCACCGCCGCTCTTCTCGCCGGGCAGCTGGAGGAGGAAGAAGAGGAGAAGGAGGAGGAGGAGGGGATCCTGCTTGACCGCTGTCCCCGTGCGGAGGGGCCGCGGCTTCCCGTGAGTACCGGGCTGCCCGTCCCGACGGTCGGTGAACCGACGGCGGGCGAGGGAGCTGCCGCGGGTGCCGCCGCCTCGCCCGGCGCTGCAGCGGGGACGGAGCCGGGGGGTGCCCGCGGGGAGGGAGGCACCTGGCGGGGACGTGGCGGCGGCGGCGGCGGCCGCGGCGCTTTGTTGGTGGCCGCAGGTGCGGGTGGCCGCAGCCCATCGCGCCGCGGAGGAGCGCCGGCATCGTGCCTCCGCCGGGTCCATCCCGTCCCGTGCCGTGCCGCCGCGCCCCGGTGCCGGCAGGTCGCCATTTCGCGCACGGCCGCCGGCCGGGAGCTGTCTGTGCTGAAGCGGAGCCGCAGCGGCTGCCCGGGCTCGCCCCCGCGCCTGTGCGCGGCCCCGCCGTGCGCGCGGCCCCGCACCTGGCTGCGGCGAGCCGGGGGGAGGCGAGGTGCCGGGGGCTGCGCTGCCGCCGCCCGCTGCGAACCCGCGCAGAAAATGGCAACGAGAGCCTTGAGCTGCGAATGCCCCTCGGTTTTTCGCTCAAAAAGCCGCAACAGGGTAAACTTTCGGCGTGGGTGCGTCGGTTTCCGAGGCTGAAACGCCTCTGAACCCGAGTGTGAACGCTGCCAGGCGCCAAGGTGTTTTAGCGTGTGAAGTTCACGAGGGGTGTGCTTCAGCCCCGTCACCAGGGTTGTTCTGTGCAGACACCTGGCAAAAGGAGTGCTGCTCCTTAGCTGGCACTTAGCGAGATGAAATAATGGGAAATGCCATCTGTAGCTCTGCAGCGGGGTCTGCAGGTCGTAATAAGGAGTTCCTCTATCCCTAAACGTCCACCTCCTCGCTCTTTGTTCAGCCCGTCCTCCTTCCCAGTCAAGACGCCGGTATTAACTGCTTGGGTTTCCTTTTGTCTTTAATGTTCCCTGTCTATTTGTTTCGCTGTTTCTGAGTATTCAAGTACGTTCTGACTAGATATGCTATGGAAAATGTGGATGAAACCTGAAAAAAAACTTCATTGACTCTAACAGGTGCAATACTTACCATTTCAACGTCTTCCACGATTTAGCATTATCAATGTCGTAGTGCAAGGCTTATCATTGCATGGGGCTGTGCATTCAGCAGGTCACTGTGCAACATCAGAAGGCATCTGGGCTTCAGGTTGAGTTTTAGAGTAGTGTATGTGCTAAAACGTGCATCTTGCAGGTATTTTTGGCAAAGGATGTCAGCTGGAAAGAGAAACTACAGTGTTATACACTAACTCAAAGGACCTACAAGTCATAAAGCTGTGTATTTTCAGTATTTGTCTCATCTGTTTGGTAACTCTTGCACGTATACACTACAGGTGTTTCTTTAGGTGATGGCTGTCTATTTTTTAACATAAACTACAAAGCAAGACACTATAGTTGCTGAAGAACTTGCTGACAAAGTCTGTGGAAGTAATTTATCTGAATTTAGAAGCACTTTGAAATTCTCCTGGGTGTTTAAAATTAGTTGTCAGACTGTATCAGTGTAGAGGTGGGAAAGTATGTTCTGAGAATACTGAACATAAAACCAAACGACAACAACAACAAAACAGCAAATGGCTTGATGTTGACAGAACTCAGCATCCATTGAATGAATGTGTGTTCAGGATTGTGCAAAGGAGATTTAGCTCAAGGAAAACCGTACAGCTGTGTGTCAGTATTAGATGATGTGTCTGTGTGTACCAGCTGGTCTTAATGATGGAGCTAAAACCCTCTTCACAACTTGCAGAATAAATCCACAATTAATTATACTTGTATTAGTGTCTCAGTTCTGTAATTAGTCTTATTGGTCACGGTGAAAATACTCAAAAGTAATAATGATTAAGGTGAATGAGATCACCAGAATCTGATCCTTAGTTATCATTCCTTGTCTTCTCACCAAAAGCGTAATATATATCACATACACCACAGAGCTTATTTGCAAAGGAGTATTCTAGCATGTAAATCCAACTTCCTAAAATGGTCTTTATTGTCAGGCATGAAATGAAATTACAAATCTGGTGGATATTTACTCATCGCTACTAATAGCTTCTTGTGCTCTGGTCTTTCTCTCTGCTGCTCAAAAAGGTGACGGCAGAAGCATTAGTAACCGAATTACAGTTTCTTGGAGTTAATGAAGCGTGGCTCTAATTGATGGCTTTTATTGGTTTGAGGATTCCGATTTCAAGTCAGGAAAACGTAATACGAGCCTCCCCATTCTTGTTTGATCTAGTGAAATGCATCTCCATAGTATCTGGGTATAAAACAGACCGAGTATATTCAGGGTTTGAGATTTTGTTAACAGAGTATTGCACAGCTCAGATGGCTCAGTCAGCCTAAAATCAAATCTGTAATTTGCAGCTGTGGAATTGCTGTTCTCTCTAGTTTTATTCAGTTGTCCCAAATCACCTTGAACTGTAATTATTTACCTTCCATTATATCTGAAGAGTACGATAAACTGAATGTGCTATTCAATTTTCACCATGTATGTTAATTCTGTTATGCTTCATGAAGAGAGCTGGTAAAATGGGAAGCCATACAGAGACAGTACATCTCAGTAATGTAAGCTGAGGGAATGATGTAGGAGGTTGTCTGCTGGGCAATATGCAATGAATTTGATTTCGCCTTCCTGAGTGGGCTGATAGCATTCAAAAAATTCAGTTATACTTTCTCTGCAGTGATAATTTGTTGCATTTTAAATTAGTATGTATGTTTTTTGCCTATTCAGTTTAGTATTAAAGATACTGTTATGCATTTTCCAAATTCCCTTAATATTTTTATTTAAAAGACAATATTCAGAAGAGTTAATCTTCCTTAATAAGGTTAACGTGATGAGCCCTAAGTTTTGTCACAGTGCCCGTTAAGCAGGAAAACATAGTTGCAAGCTGTCTATATTGCTTTCTTCTGAGCCACTGAAGGCTGGCTGAGCTTTCAGTTATTTACCTCAATAGAAAACTGGAAGGAAAAAAGTGAACAAAGGAGGTCTGTTTTGCCTGTCCCACTTGCTGGGCTGTTGTCTTTGCCCTTTTCAGTGAAGGAGGGGGTAGAGCTGGGTCAAAGTTGAAGAATACTGAAAAGGAATTCAAGTCTCATATTGAAATGTGAATGATAGCTTAGTTTGAGAGCCGAACGTGCTTGTTTGAACGGAAATTTTCCTATCTGTGGAAGCGGGAACTGACAAACGGTGATGGACTGGCGTATGGACTAGTGGAAGGTGTAGCTGCGTATGTGCTCAGACCCTGACTGAGATGCTCGGTAAACAAGTCCATATCTGATGAGACTTTTAATACCGGAGATGCTGATGCTAGACAGTGTGCAACACACTAGACATTTGATTGTGAGTTAAGGGCAGGCCCCTGCAGCTGGCATACATTCAGGCTTGCTTGTCTAGCCTAATTGCATTGCAAATACTTCTCTGGATTGCTCTCTAGCTTCTCCCTTCTAGTAAATGTTGAATAAGTACAGAAATGTTCATCTGGATCCTCTATTAACTGTTGCAAGAGGCTTTCATTTTTTTTGTTTTGCTGTATGAATCAGGATAAATGTATCTTACTATTCATTTTGTGAATACACTGTTTTCCTACACTGTTTCGGTTTTGAAACGGCTCGATTCATAATGTGATTACAGCTTTCCCCTTGTTAACTTTTTAGTATGGAAGCATAACAGCTTGAATTATAAAATGTTTCTGTAAGAGCTCACAGTACCCCCATTCTACTTTAAGCAACGAAACTTTATATAAAAAGCAGCATTTCATGCAGAGCATCTCAGAAGCACGAAAATAGCCAAACAAGGAAAAAAAGGGCCAGTTCAACTTATAAGGACGTGATAACTTTAAAGGACAGACACATTAGAAAGGAGCTGGCTGTCTAAATTGTCAATTAGAGCGGACAGAATTAGTATTGATGTATTCTCCAAATTCTGTAAATCCTTGTGTGTGAGACTTTGGATGACGCCTAGTGGGAACGTGGGTGTCCCAGTGATTAGTCTGCCCCATTAGGTATATATGGCCTTTTAATTTCCCAGGGCTTGAAATGTGTAATTGTTGCTGTTTAACAACTTGGTTGAGGAAAAGGGAATGATCCATGACTTCCTGGTGGTGTGAGGTGGTCTTTGGCTACTAATTAAGCTTTCCTGGACAGCCACCCCAGTATTAACATGCCATGTTCCTTTACAGACTGCTACCTAAGTGCGGAGCTGCGAGTGTTTATACATGACTATGGATGTTTTTTGTCTTTCTGAACCGTAGCTCTCACTTCTAACTGCCCTTCTGCTGTTTCTAGTGTTGCTGCATTTGTCCAACTTCATTCTGAGAGCTCATATAAAGGAGTTGCTTTTTCAGTGCCATGAACCTGTGGGGCTCTGTGCGTGTGTATGCAAAGGCATCGCAGAGAGTTGGTGCAAAAGCCAACTGTTGCACGAGACCTGTGTTTGGGAAACACCTCTACAGATGGACAATAACACTATGGAGTAGACCAACCTGTGCGTAGATACTGGCCAAGGGAAGTCTTCCAGCTGAATATTGTACTGTAGAGTAGTGGAAGTGAACTAAATGCAAACCAAGAGGCTGAAGAAGATAATGAATTATGAATGAAATCCATGAGGAGGACTACTGTATGAGTAGAAGGATGAAGAACAGAATGTTACAGGCATTTGCATCTGAAAGAAGTGGTAGAAATGAGGGAGTGGGGAATAAAATCCTCTGGAAGTCTTAGAGGAAAGACAACAGCAGAATAGCTAGGGGCCATGCATACAACTTGGGCACAAAGGCGTGTGGGATGAAGCAGGGGATAGCTCCTAGGTTTGAGGTGGGAAGTGCAAACAATCTGGAGGGAGGGAAGCATTTTGAAGAATATGTCAAAAGCAGGGAAATCAAGTGCTTGAAGGGAACAGAAGATAGCTAAGATTTTTTTTCTTAGTATTGGTGATTTTTTTTCTAGAATATATCAAATCAAGCATTTTGAAGGAAAACATTAAGTATGTCATATTTCCTGTCACTTATTAAAAAGACTTTTCAAGAGTATTCATAAATGCAAGATTGTTTAATTTAATTTCACCAGTAGGCTCATGCACCATAAGTTTCCTTTTGTAGCAGGATAGACAACCCTTCTCTTCCCTACTTTGAGAGGTAGTGTTTAGAAGGACTAAAAAGTGGGGTTGCCTACCCTGCTGCTGTTCACATCTCTAGGAAAATACAGGAGGTATCTGATGTGTGCTCCTCATCACAATTTTCAAGGGATATAAGGGAGAGGTGGGCTTGGCTTGGGCTATTCTTTGTGTGGGATAATGAGGTCTAGTGACTTGGTCAGAGCCACTTTGAGTAAGGTGGTATCTGTGGGTTCTTCCCCTCAGCCTCCTTGCTTGTCGACCAGTGCTTTGGTCTCTGAATGAACTAAATGCAAGAAGATTAACCCCATTAAGTTGCTGCTCTTCTCTTGAAAATGGAAGAGATTGGTTTTTTATTTCTCAGCTTGGCTGAATTTGGTAATTTTGTTGCATGGCCACATATTATCAAAATCTGTTTCTTGCCTTGGGTGAGGTGAGATGAGATGAGGCTGCACTAACTATTGTACTGGCTTTTAATCTGTTCTGATGGTATTTTTTTTGGAGTGTGTGTGGTGGTTTTGTTCATTTTAAACATGTAGCATGGTATAAACTGAGACTTATTGGCCTTCTGTCTTGGAGTAGTAAGCTTTGTGTTCTGGGTCCAGCTGCTGTGATGAGCTGTGTTTGCTGTGGAGGGTGAGCCTTTTTCAATTACTAACAATTTAACGGTTCCGATGGGATTAGGTTTGTTTGCTGTTGCTAAATCAGTTCAGGGAAAAATAGCAGCGTAGTTACAGATTGTATATTAAGTTCTGAGTAAAACTAAAAGCCAGGGCAGGAAACTAGTGCCAGTATCTGCACCATGATGTGTTGCATGGTCTTAGGGTTATCATGTTTTGAGGTAGTTACAGCTTTCTCTGCGAGGCGTGGGGAATCATTCCAGTATTGCAATGATCAGGTCTGTAAGTCATAAAGACCAGAGTGTTGTCATCTGACAAGTCGGACTGGATATGGAGTTCTTGCCTGATGTAGAAGATTCCTGCTTCTGTGTACCACCATACTTAATTATTACTGGTCTAAACTGAAGTTCAGAGACCCTGAAACATTGGTATATCTTGGCAATGAAGGTGGAAGGGTGAGAATGTGTTCTTGGGGTAGTTGCAGAGAGTCCACAGTCACTTTCTAGGCAAAAATAGTATGACATTTGCACTAGCATAGGTTTGGTTTGGATTGTAGGAGTTGATGAGGACAAACTACCACTCCTACAACAACCCAGTCCAAGTAATATCATGAGGATGTCCGGGGGTGTGTGAAGGAACTTGCTCTTCACATTGGAATTAGTTGTACCTTATCTACTGTTTGACTTGCTTTTGTCTGCCCACAAGTAGATTTTTGGTTAGTTGCCTAAAACAACAAACAAAACTAATTTCAGTGGTTTGTGTTCTCCATACAAAATGTATTTTGAATTTTCTTGATGATTGTATGTGTGGTTTTTACCTTAACTAATGCCTTTGAAGGTGTGGAATAAAGAGGGAGAGAGAATCCCACCTACTGCTTCTGTGAAGACAAAGGTTTAGAGCTGGGAAAAGTCTTCTCTAACTTTTTGCTGGATATATAACATCATGTAAATGAGGAGTTTTCAAGACTGCTCCTCTGTCACATGAATTAACATACCTGTTAGAATAGCAGTGTTAATGACTAGGTGACAGACAATGAATTGTCCTTCCTACCTGAATGTTTCTGTCAACGTTGGTCTTGCGTGATACAGAAACTTCAGTGACATTGCATATAGTGTAATTCAGACACCTTAACGTGCGAATCCTCTTTTAGATATCCCATCTTTCCTGTCAGAAGTGTTTCACATATTTATGGACCTTGGAGTTTCATAGCCATCATTTCATATTGTAGGGTATAATGTCTCCCAGACAATACCAAATATACAAAATCACTAAAAATTTAAATTTGAGGTGTTCTTATAGGGAAACTTTGTAAGTTTTCCGTTTCCCTGTAGTTTGTGTTCTAAAAGTTGGTGCCGAAACTTGATTCTAGATGCGAATAAAACCAGGAACACCTTAAGTTGTGTGCCGTCTCTTTCTGCGTGCTAAAATTGAAATTCATGCAATTACATAACTAGAAAGCAAAGAAGCCAAGGTGGCTAAAAGATAAACAACCCGTTAGACTTTGTATGTGGCAATTGTATAAAATGCATTTGTAACTTGGGAGGGGGAAAAAAAGTGAAAATTTGGGGGTTATGAAGGTGAGTGTGACCACCAGAGGGCAGACATATTGTTTTGAGTGCAAAACAAACACTTGGACTGTGCATGTGAAAATACAGGCAAATAATGACTAAATAAATAATATGGGAAGATATATGCATCTATACTAAATGTTAAATAACATTAAATTTTGTCAGTATAAGATGAAATAAATAGATCTGCTTAAAACTGACCTGTGGCTGTGTATTCATGGAATGGAATCCAGAAGAACAGTTCGTCATGTCATTGAATCCAGTAACTTTAATTCAAGTACATTTTCCAGGAACATGTCCATCTTCATTTTAAAATGAAAATTCCATCCCTTTCTTGATAGTTTTTTCTTCATGCAGTTAAAGAATAATTTAATTCTGTCTTAATTAACCTTCACGTTATTACAAAGATATCCCTTGCATTTTCATGTTCTTTTTTTTTTTATTGTTAACAGCACTTATGTCCTTCAGAGCATGTAAATTTGCTTCTGAGAGTGTCATGGAAAGAAATTAACATCATAGGCTTAAGATTAAATACTTCAATAAAGGTAGCCTTTTTCAGGAATGTTGAACTGCATTTTTTTAGTGAAAGGTGATGTTCAGTCATTTTTATATAGTTTCCCTGCTAGGAATGCGTGTGCTTAATTAAAGCATGCCATATGTTGGCCTTTACCTCTCCTGCATTCTCAAGTTACACTGATAGTTTCTTCTCATTTAATTATTCTCTTCTAAAATCTAGACAGTTTTTATAAGGAAAGTAGCAAGGGTCTTTATCCCATGATGTCAAAGTCACAGTATTCTTCAGAGGAAACTCTCAAGAGCTTTCCTTGCTCTCTGGGGTCTTGGTTCCACTCGTTGCTGGAGTGAAGCATCATCAAGATAGCTGTAAATGCTGCCCCAGATTTCTGATTTCCCCACTGTCACTTCCTGTGCTCACATGTCCCTTAACAGCAGGATTTCTGGAAAGGTTCTTCCTAAGATAGTCTGCAGATATCCTCAAAACTTTAGCTGGGGGAGTTTCCCCAAATTAGATCTGAAGTTTTATGTACTTCTTCACAACTTTCTCCTCCACTGGGCATTGAAACATGGGAGTTGGCTTCTCGCAGCATCCAGAGTAATGTACTAGCAGAATTGACAGCACCAAACACTCAGGAGTATCACTGGAATTCATGATTTATAAGACTCGCATCTTCATAGTTGACTTGGCTAATGTGTCCTAGCTTCTCTTTTTCTTTTGGCCTTTAGATTAGAAGCCTAGCAACATCCAAAAGCAAACCTGAGTTGCTCCAAATAATTGGTTGATTTTTTTTTTTTTTTTTTTGCATTTAGGTTTTCAATAAATTGTTAATGTGTTAAAGTTATGTGACTTGATAACTCTACAGGGGCTATTTTTTTATTTTTATTTTTGTCTCTTAAATACAGTGACAGAACATTGTTGGTGAGAACATGCACAATAGTTGTAATCTGCTCGAAGTGGTTGCCAGGACTAATGCAAGTGTTACCATTAGTAGAAAGATTAGTCTTTATGTTAATTGCCTAACATTACATTTGCTTTTTCTCATCTGCAAAGCTGAGATACTATCCTAACAGCTGAGGATTTCTGTTTCTTTTCCCCCCTTACTTTGAGAGACACACCTACAGGTAACCGTTACCATTAACCTTTGTTGTGATAGAAGTTTCACACAGTAAGCTGAAGTAAATAAATATCTGGCCTTTTATTATTTTAATTGTGAAACGTTTTCTAACTGAAAACTAATATGTAGCTTCCAGATTTGACTGATAATATAGAGACATGAACTGGAATGGAGGAGATGAGGATTAAGAGGTCCTGAAAACAAAAGGTTTGGAAAATAGCAAAGTAAGGGGGGACAAAACAAAGACAATAGGTCTGTTTGGTTACTTGCAGATAGCTATTAACAGGAGAGGAGATGAGTCCTTGTACTGTCTCCTATGAGCATATGTGCTGTTGTTTCTGTTGACCTGTCACTGGAGGCCAACAGAAGGCAGTTGCTGTCGTAGCTCTTGCTTTTCATCTTGTAGCTTGGGCTTGTACCATTTTGCCTGTTGGTGGTTTGTGTGGTATGAGTGGAAGAGTCACCTCAGATAAGGCCAGATGGGATGGGTAGTTCCCAGGTGTGTAGCTGGCACATCTTTCTTTAGCTCATCAGCTGCAGAGGCCCAAGAGGTTATGAAGTAGCCTTAGAAGTTATGAAGACCGAGAAGGTGGAGATGAATACTAGTGAAGCTGGGTGGCTGGGGCTGTAACTCATTACTTAATCTCCCAAGTTATGTTATTCTAGTACTTTTGTGTAGTTATGTAAACTGTCCACCTCTCATACCTGATCGCAGCTGTGCTGCGGCTGGATGTCATGCAATGGTGATATATAATGGTGATGAATGATATAATTATCAGTGTCATCGAGCTGGCTTTGTTCAGCAAAACCAATATGTTTAGAGGGGTTAGGGAGGACTAGTAGTTGGGAAGGGACAGCAGGAACAGCTGTTTTGGATGGTACATGACTGCTGTCTCAAGGTTATGGACTGAGAAAGGGATAAGAGGAGTCAGAGAAAGATGTAGTGTAAGGTGAAGGAGCTCATTTTTCCGTGAGCTGGAATGTTGTATTCTGTTCTGAGGTGCCACTGGAAAATGGTTACATATGATAAATGCAGCTCAAAATTAGAGAAAATACCACAAATCATGGATATTAACTTGAGGCTGAAGGAAATTAGGAGGAAATAGTGCGTTACAGACACAGATTGAGGGGCGAAATCACATTGTTTTAGCATTCAAATAGGAAAAGATGATTAACTTGAAATGAGACTCGGTTGCCTAATTATGTATGAAAATAGTTAAATAGATCACAAAACCAATATTGGTTACTAAGAGGAAAACAGCCTTTGCTAGAAAGTATAAAAGCTCTTAACAGTCTGTCTTGTAAACTCAGTGTAATGTATATTTAAGATCTTAATTGTGACAATGCTGAAATGAACTGCAACTGAATAAAAGTACCTGTTTCTCTAAAGGTGCAAAATGATGCTGATCCCTGAGATTGTGTCTGACTTATCCTGGATGGTAAAGGATGGAATGAGACGTATGTTTCTGAAAGCATGTCTACAGAAGTTGAATATTTACTTTCATTAGTGAGGGGTATTTTCTGTGGTTATGGGGAGTAACTTACGGTGGTCACTATGGTGAACTAATGTAATATTTTGAGCTAGTGTCTTTTATTTTTCAAAATAGAATTCAGATTAATGGAGTTATGAATTTCCATTTCTTAATGAATTATCTGTTTATATTTAGATTTTATTTCCCTCAAATTCAATATTCATTTAGTTTGATAGTTAATAAAAAGGGAACTAATTTGATATTGTGTTGGCCTTGCCTTGAAATATGACTTGGAATGTGAAATTTATTAAAGAGCAATATTTTTAAAAATATATATTAAATATTACTCATCAGAATGTAACCATTGATAATGTCTCAATGCTAAATATCACTGGAAAAAATAACCCATCACTTTATTGAGAGAACACAAAATGTAACTTAACCTTCATAATGTACTTCAATTTCTGAACACTAATCCTCAAACAGAGACTGGTGCAGCATCCAGAAAGAAACACTTGCAATTCTCTCAGTAACACCCAAAAGAGCATTAGTTTTGAGTTCCCATGTCTTCTTTATCCCTGTTTGTACCATCACAAGATAGATTTTTGTTTTAATTACCTTTTATTCTGGCATAGGCAAGTAATTAGTATGTAAATCTTATTTTGAGTGCAATTGTGTAATAGTAAGCACAGAACTGTAAAACAAAACTTCAAGGTTCCTTTTAAGAAGACTTACGTACTTAAATGTAATTAGACAGCCAGACTTTGAAGTGCATATTTCAAAACCTTTGCTTGCTGTATGATGGCTTCAGTTTTCATATAAAATGATTTTGCAAATTTCTGGATGGCTATCTGTCTAGTACGCTACCAGGCACAATGAGATGGTAATTTATGGTTACAGCTCCTAGATACAATTAAGTACTATGTAGTATAGTTTTATAGCACTTGGCTTTAATGTTCTTTAAAAAGCTAGCTCTGTTAAATATGTTGTCACATGTTGTCGTTCTGCTGTTCTGTGCCAGAGTTTGAAAAACAGTCTGAAGGAACATGTGGTTATCATGTTCCACTTTCAGAAGTGTTACATGTAGCGTACCTAACTCGTCAAAAGTCTTCTTTGCCTTAAAGAAGCTGGATTTTAGGTCCTTAACCTTACTGAGGATGTGGAGTGGAAGAACAGTCTCTATGCCCAGATAGTTTAAGTCTGAATAGTGCTTCAGTACTGGGAAGCTAACAACTACACTGTAAAGAAAACATAACATCCCGCAGATGGCTTAGGGAGATGGCACCATTATACGGTTTGGAGAATGGCCAGATTATCCTCGCTGTCTTGATCATCATCATCGTGAACAAATGATATTCTGCTGCCTGTAATCAAATCATTAATTAAGTTAACAAATACGAAATCTGATGGGTGATGAGTTTTGACTTTATTTCATTACATTTTGGAGTGGGGGTGGAAAAAGCTTCTACAGTTAACTGTCCTGAGAATTGCTAATGATGTTGATGTTTCACTTGCAATTTGTAAGGTTAGAAGTAGCATCACATAGTAGCTTTAAATAAAAGGCTTTCCATTATATGTACTTCTGTTTATTCTCCAAGGTATGGCTTCTGTTAGGGTTGATTTATTTGGATTTGGGAACATAAGCAATTTTCTGGTTATGTATTAACCATGCTATAAGTGTGGAAATGCCCAAACTGGCTTTCCTGTGAGCAAGCTTAATCCAGAGAGTGGGTTAATTACTTTTATGCAGTATTGTCTGATTTTTTTAGACCAGTATTATTCAAGACATTGGATCATAGTCAACAGTATAACGGTATGACCTGTTTGGCATCACTCTGAATGGCTTTTTTTGCAACGTAATACATGTGTACATGTATTATCCCAGTTTTTTTCTTGATTATCTGACCCCGTATTGCCTTGAATAATTGGGAAGTAGCTGTGCTGCTAAAGGTTGGGGAAAGAAGGTGGAATGAGACTTTACAAAATGATTGTGTTGCACGTCAGCTTTCGCTCCCAAGGTGTAACCCTCATGTAGGGTGTTCTGCCATCCATCACTAGTAATTCAAGACAGCCACAGTATAAAGGTCATCTCTGAAGAACACTGGAATCACTTAATCTTGTACATAAAAATAAAAAGCAGATTTGTCTGTTGTGATTAGTGAAGGTTGTGAAGGTTTTTTTGTTTGTTTGTTTGTTGTTGTTGTTTTTTTTTTTTTTTGAGAATCAAGAGTGGTGAAGCTGGCTAGACTTTGACTGATCTGAGAAATTCTAAGTGGTAGATGTAGCCTTCAATTGGGAAATACTGCCCAGATCCCAGATAGCATCTTAAAATATTTGCCAGGAGCATTGGTGATGCAGTGAACTTCAAGTATTCGGGAAAAACAAAAACAGAGAAATGTGTGTTTGTTTTTTGCTTATTTTATTTTATTTTTTTCCCCTCCATCTGGTGTCATTACTTAAAGACATTTTCATGTAACCTTAATGCCTTTTTCTGGTCCACCTTATATGTAAACTGGAAGTGGTGCCTCTAGGATTAACCTGAAGATTGGATTGGATTTTTGATCACTTTCTGTCATTTAGTTCAGTGCAACTTTGACAAAACATTTTGCTGTAGGTGATCCTGTTTGGTAGGAAGGTTGGACTAGATGATCTTCAGAGATCCCTTCCAACCTTGGCCATTTTGCTATTCTGTGATTTTTTTTTTATTATTTTTTATTTTAGATATTATGCCAAAATGTTCATCTGGGAACCATTAGGGAAGCAATACAGATGGCGATGATGTAGGCTTAATGCGACTGTAAGTGCTGGGAAGTGAGTTGAGCATTTTCCTTGAAAAAGACAATGTAATCCTTTGTCTCCAAATAGCTTTCCTGATACTGTTGCACTGTCAGACAGCTGTGTGTTTAAAGCCGGTAGGTGGGAAAAGTAAGTAGCTGGGTTCTGTTGTGTAGGGTAACACTCCTCTGGGGGACCTAGTCTTCCAAGCAGCGTGCAGTGGTCCTTTACTGGACGGTGATGGGAGCCCCTTCAGCAGGATTAGGGGAGACTACATGAGATGTTTGCTGCTGTTCACGCATGATCTTTCTGTTGGTTATGTGAAGCTCTGTACAGAATACTTCCCAGCTCTCTTGCTCCTATACAGGGGACTGCTGCATTACCAGGAACAGTTTTGGCTGCCTTAGGGAGTCTCTGGGAATGTTGCATTCTCAGCCTGGGGCGCTAGCTGGGTGTTTAGGCATAGGAGCAACACCTCTCAGTTGGTCTGCGCACAGCAGGAGATGCCTGGGGAAGCTCCGGGGGCTGTCCCCAGTTGCCACCATGATTGTCCTGTAGCCATTAGCCCGTGTCCTTGCTGTGAAGGTGGGCAGCGCACAGGTCAGGCTGAGCAGCTCCTGGGCTTCACTGGTGAGCAAATGTGCTGGGATTCACAGGGACATGGTTCTGATACCTAGGGCTCTATGCAAGCTTGAATTTCATCCCTTTCACCACGATTATAACTTAAATTCCATAGGCCTTGCCACTATGCATGGTATAGTTTTAAACCAGTAAAAGTAAGATAAAGGATTTGATGCCCACTTGAAAAGGCTTGGGGGGGGGGAAGCAAAGGTGTATATAAATGTTGGCATTTCATCAGGGCAGTGTAACAGTAGCATTAAGCAATAGAAAATGCAGCAAACCTCTGAGCTTTCAGTTGACAAAGACCGGGAGAGTACTGCCATATAAGTATCCTTCTCCCTTAGGCGTCTGCTTTCAGCTGCTGTCCAATGAAGAATCTGTGTTTAATTAAAGCATTAAGGAATCATTAGGATATTGTATCTGTCTCAGTGTGAATTTGATCCAGTGCTGAGCAGGGTGGGAGGCAACATTTTAAGCTAGGTGACTTCCAGAAGTGATACATTGGCTATCCATTTTGTAGCAAGTCTGTTGTCTTCAATGGAAAAGTGCTTTAGAGGTATTGGAAGGAAGAACACAATTTTCATAATTTTCAGATGTGAATAATTCACGAAAATGGGACATCAGGCTCTAATTTGATTTCATTGTACAAGTGATAGTTTTCCACTTTATATTTGTAGTAAAAGATTAAACTTCAGTTCATAGGACAGTACTGCTTATCTATATCACTAATGCTACAGAAGGACTTCTCATAAAATAAAGAAAAAGCCAAAAGTAATTTTACTGCTTGAGTGCAGCTCATGCTTTGGGTGTTGCATGTTTGAATAGAAGACATTGATTTGATGTCACAAGTATTTTTAACAGGATTACAAAATGCAAATAGCATTATGTAAGACAGATTACCTATGGCTTTAATACGGGGTTGTCTTTAAGCCAGAGGCTACATTTTGCTGGGTTATGTTTATTTGTTTATAACCGAGCACATCAGGATTAGGTTTAGCAGAATACCATTTTCCAAATCCTTGGTATTTTCAGGTTAGATCATCTCATCTTTTAGTTTTAAAGTATGAACTTAAAATCTGAAATGATTTATTTTTTCAGTACCTTTCAAGATGGATAGCTTCTTGGGCTGTTTTTAATGATCCTAAACAGAGTTGCATAGGTAAGACTGGAAACTGCTTCTCTTCATCATACCCCGTAACTTTTTTCCTAGGGGAGGGAGCCACTTTGTTCCTAAAATGACACAAAAGACCCCGTATGTTCTGCCATACAGGAAACTCATGAAGACAAAATGTCATGTTGCACATCAGATCAGCGAAATGTTAGTTTTGTACTGAACCACAAGGATAATCTTACTAGCAGTTGAACTCCAAATAATTTATAAAAGGCTTCATACATACAGTACTGCAAGTTCTTGACCTTTTGGTGAATGAAATTTCAGGAAGCTTACACAGCTGGCACAGAATAGCTTCATGTGACTCTGCATTGTTGTCATTGCTTTATTCTCTGAATGCCTGAAATGTGCCACTCCCTGTTAGATGGACAGGAGAAAGAAAGTCTCTTACAAAGGTAATGTTTCCTTTTGGAAAGCTGAAATCTTTGATGTACTCAGCAGGCTCTGTTCCCTACCAAGAGATTTAACTGGAAGCCTGCTTTTTTCTTTTAAAAAAAAAAGTTTCAATTTTTGTTTCACTATGGCTTTTATTCACTTTCATTCAAATATGCTGACATCTTCTAGTTTGAGCATCAAGATTTCTTCCAAGCCTTTTCTTTCCCCGGTATTTTCCCAGGGAGGAAACATTTTGCAATATTTCTTGTGTGACAAGGTGTATTTACTGTATATGGAAGGAAAAGTAGAAACTGAAAAGGAGATAAAAAGGATTTAAGCAATGGCAAAAAATCAGTATTGCACATACATATAACAAACAAACAAAAACCAAGCTTGCATTTAGCGAGCTTTATTGCTGAATTCCCTCTATTTTAAAGAATAAAGGTTTTCTTGTATTGTGACTTGTATTTGTATGAGTTATTACAACTAGGTACTTTTACCATTGGCTTAGTTTTCATTTCTGCACAGCTCTGTTCTAGGAGTACTGAAATATGATTTCCAAATGCTACAAGCCACAAGAAGTTTTAATGTTAGCACTACTCGGTCTATCTTTTTAGAAGATAAGTTTTTGTAACATTCTCAATCCGCTATTTCTAGGTGGCATTCAGATAGATGCCGGTAAGTTCTAGAGGGGGACCATCATCACTTTTGATCCCTGAGAAGTGGGATGCTGACTTTGAGGGTTTTTATGGTAGTAATAACTTCTGGTGTAAGAAATAAAAAAAAAAAAAAAAAAATGACTGAGGGCATCTTAAGAAAGCTCCTTTTAAGTGATTACAAGTTATACCTCAAAGAGATAAAAATAAAATGGAGTTTGAAGGTTGATGTTCTTTAAATACCAAGGAAGCAGCTGGGAAAGCCCATGGCTTCCTGCTAAGCTCAGCGCTCTCTGTACCCCTCAGTTTTAAATGGATGGGAATTAGTCCTGGAGACATTGTGCACTTGGCTCTTAAATGAAAATCTGATCAAGGACATAGCTGCGATTCGCATGGCTTTCACATCTCTGCTCTTGAATGTATAGGACTAGTGGGAGTAACATTTTCTTGTGCTTATGGTGTTCATTGTGGTCCTAAAGTGCTGAAACGAATAAAAGTTTGGAATGGGAGAACGAGATATCTGAAGTCATTTGTCAGCTTGCCCCAGGCAATAGTGATGGGATCATTTCCTTTAGGTTAGAATGAAGTGCGAGTGTTCCATTTAAACAGGATTGTTCATATAGTGGGTGGCTGTATTTCTGTGACTCAGTCCTCTCAAATGAAAAGAAACTACTTTTTTCTTCCTGTCCCTCCCATGATTCCACACTAGCCACAGACCTTTTCTGTGCACTATTTTAAGGGCATTTGAGCAAACAGAATTCTTTTAGCAGACTATGTGACAAGTGCTATTAAAGTAAGTGCTTAAAGTTGTATTTTGAAGTGACAGTTCTGAAATGTCTCATACATACATGCAATATAGGCTAACCAGACTCTGTGTCCCTTCTTGTTTGCTGTACTACACCTATGGACCATGAGTTCCTGATAAACCCAAGCTGTTCATTTAGGACTATTTAAGATGCTTAAACAAGCTTTATAAAGTATTAAAAAAATATATAAAGTTGGAGTGAGTAATAACACGACTCTGCAATATGGATATTAACATCTCCATCTTTTTGCTGGATTATCATCAGTGTACTTGTTAAACATCATGAATGAAACTACTTTCTGTGGTAAATAATCCATGGGATAAGGTGAAGTGGGAGGAAATGCATCCAATGCAAGTTCTTCTGTGTTCTTTCCCTATTCCCACTGTATCCCCAGCTGTTTTGCATGGGGTGGGGAATGAACTATGTGAAGTGGTTTGTGCAGACCACTGCTGATATCTTCTGTGCTGAGCCTACTGAGTTTGTAAAAGGTGAAAAGATAGGTACTGAATGCTTGTGGAAATTGAAATCGTTATTTCATTTCACACACAATTTACGTACTGACTCTGGGCTTGAGTTGAAGGGAATTATTTAAAATCCTAGAATCATTCAAGTTGGAAAAGACCTCTACGTTCAGTCCAAACTTTAGCCTAGTACTGAAGTCCACCACCAAACCATGTTACTAAGTTCTAAATCTGCACTTTTCCTGAAGACCTCCAGGGATGGTGACTCAATCACTTCTGTGGGCAGCCTGTTCCAATGCCATACAACCCTTTCAGTAACAAAATTTCTCTTAATATCCAATCTAAATGTCCTCTGGTGCAACTTGAGGCCATGTCCCCTTGTCTTTTGACTTGGAAATTGACATTTATTTTGTGTGTGTGTGTTTATATACATATAAATACTGTGGGGGGAGTCTTTTGTTGGTTTGTTTCTCTTCCTCTAGAAGGTGTATCTTGCAGAATCTGTGGAACGGAGAAACCCTGTACTTAACAGGGTGAGAGACAGTAAAACGTGCTACTTTCATCTTGTGAAACCTGACCTCATTTTCTGCAAAAGTTATCTCTAGCAGTTATTCATGTCTAGAACATTAAAATAACCTCTTTTGTAATGTAATAATAACTTCCTTCTGAAAATGAAGAATTCAAAGGAAATAATCATAGAATCTACAATTAGATTTCTTGAAATCTAATTTCTTGAAATGAATTCTTCATTTTCAGAGTGAGGTCTCTGAATTTTGTCCTTGTACATGCATCCTTCTAGGCACAGCTTTTTCACTGCAGTTGAAGTAAAACTTATGTTCAGTGTCACCCTTTTAAATCCGCAAATGAAGGTTGTCAAGTCCAGCATTACTCTAGGCCTCACTAGAAGGATAGCTAAAACTACCATTTACGTTGATACTGAATTAATCCATTCTGTATTTTGATACAAGAAGCCAATGTTCTCATGGGATTGTAACCTTTTTCTTAATGACTGGAAACTTTTATAACTGGAAACTTTTTCTATTGTGTATGCATACATTTTTCCTGTGATATATGGGATAGAGATGAAGAGTCCTTTGTATCATGAGGTTTTCCTAGCTCTTGTGAGGAAGATGACATTAGCTGGCAAATACAGATATATTTAGTATTTGTACATATGGCTTGACATTTCCTGGTTTGAGTGCTTTCATCCATTGTCAAATTTAGCATTTATTAGCGAAATAATTTTGCTTTAGGATGTATTTATACAGAGGCGAGAAGGGAAAAAAAAATATTTTTTAGATTTTTTTTCTTCCCTTTTTCTTAATCATTTTTCTTAAGGATTCTCATTGGTTTTGGTGTCTGGGTAATCTTGATGAATGAATAGGACACTCTGGATCTCGGAATAAAAGGTCTACTGGCATAACACAGCCCAAAACTTTTCATGAGTACTTCCATCTTTGACACAAAGTGCCTCTCTCCTTGTCCTACCTGCAAAGGCAAAACAGTGATGAATCCACGGGTCTGAGATGACAGCCCTTGACTGCCACTGCTGGTTCTTGGCCTTTCTGCTGTGAGCTGTATGCTAGATGCTAGGGGAATATGTGTGAAACATCACCGAGATGGAATGACAGAACACAACTGGAGAGTGCTGCCTGTGGGGGAGTACTGCTGCTGAAAGAAATGCTCCTTTCCTCTATTGCCTGTGGATCCACTGAACTATATATGTTGGTTTCTGTCTCGTTACTTTGTACAACACAACTCCTTCCAATCCTGTGTGCTGTCTTTTGGTCCGAGTGATCCGCAGAGTGCCTGTGCCACAGGCATGCCTAGTATGAAGCACAGATGCAAGGAGGAGGCTTGACTTCCTCAAGTCAGAAATTCTTTCCCTTTCTTTCTTCGGACTGATACAGGGAGGGGGTCAACATAATAGATATAACTGTGGGGTGACACCTGTTGGTTTCCACCATGGCCTTACCCATCAGCTCGTTTGAATGGCTGCCAGTAGTCTGGCAGCTCTAGAAAGATCAACTCCTAGAGCTGAATTTCATCTTCTTGGATGGATTTCATCATTCCTTGAAGAGGCTGATACGGTTCTCTGAACAAAAGGTCATGGGATTGTTTTATGCTGTGGCTGTGAGTATGTCAATGATCTGGCCTTGTTTCCAAAAGCTTTGCTAAACCAGTGTGACCCAGTCGACTGCTTACTCAGTCTGTTCAAGAATTCAAGCAATTAGCTATAGATAATATCACCTAATTCCGCTGTGAAATGAAAGAGAATGGGTGGTGAAAAACCTCCTGACGAGCTGTTTTACTTCAGATAACGTGAGCGATGCATCCGAACACAGTGAGCCAGGAGCTTTTCTCCCGTACCACAGGTCTTTGTTCCCATTTTTGACAGCCTGCACATCCTTTCACCAGCATGATTAGCAGAGCCACTACTGCAGTTGGTCTGAAACGTGAGGTGTGCGCTGTGTGACACTGCTCGCTCTTGCGTGTAGGAAGTCACCGCACAAGCGGGTTTAGCTGTTATTGTCCAGGCAAGATAATGGTCAGTAATAAGCTACTATAAATTGATCTGCAAATCGCTGCTTACTCCAGTCCCTCTGTCAGAAACATTGGGGAAAGCTAGGATCTCAGCATAATTCAGTGCTGAATGCATTGGAAGAGAGGGAGTATTTATTTATCTTTTTTTTTTTTTTTTTTTTTTCAGGGGCAGGTAGGGTCTTTAGTATGATTTCTGCTGTAATCATTTTGAGAAAGCAGAAGTTGGTTTTCACTAGTTCATCATGGTTTTTGTGAATGTTACTGAGAAAAAACTTATACCCAGTTTTGCAGACCTCTGTCTATTTAAGAAGTCACCTATTAAGATTATACTGTGTTGCTTACAGTAAGAGAAATAACATTCTACATATGAAGAAAAAGACAAGACTGAAAGATAGCCTTCAAATTTTTTCTAAACCTCTTCTGTCTAAAGTATTTTTGTTGAATATTATTGTAGCTGATGGAATTATGATGTTAAAATATATTTTAAAACAAGTAGCAAGATGCTTTCTAAATTTGAGCATAAAGTGTTAAATTCAATTTTGGTAAATAAAGAAGCTGTTGGGTGATTGAAGCAATACTCACAAACGTGTGAAATAAAGCCAAATACACTTATGAAAAATGTAAATTGTGATTATTTTAGCCTTCTTACTCCCAAGCCTCAATTTGAGGCAATTTCCTTGTTGATTACTTGCTGATTAACATATGTGGAAGGGAGGTCCAGAAGGAAGGCAAGGGGAGAAAAAGGCTGTTGTCTCCTCTTGCTCACAGCTGGGGTCATCCCTTTTGGAGAGCTCTGATAGCAACAGGCATGTACTTTAATTGTCCTGTGAGACAAAAAGGCTAGGATGTTTTATCACGAGGGGGGGGGGGGGGAAAACACCTGCTCGTTTTTTCTTTTAACCTCTTACCTGCTAATTACAGTGATGCCCCCTAATTTCTGTGTTTGGAAGAAGCAGAAAGCAGGCATTGTGGTGGTTCTCTGTGCCATCCAGGACTCTGTAGTCTTGTCAGCAGATTTTCATGTGTTTTTGATAATCTGTGGTTTATCTTTTCTATATGGCTATTTTTTTCTGAATTTTGAGGGAGAAAAGAGGTTTTTGAGGAAAGGCAAAAACCATATGGTGAGAGCAGATGTATCATGGATTTCTACTGTATGAGCATGTTAGGTTTCTTTGTTTTCCTAATACTTGATTTGTTTTTGTTTTTTGTTTTTTTTTCTCACATGGCCATGAAGGTTGTGCTGACCTTTCTTATGAACGCTAACTGTAAACTAGTATATCATTCTTGAATTTTTAACAATGAACTCTGAGTCTTTGTTTGAATTGCTTATGCTATTTTATTGTCTGTTGACCTAATACTGCATTTTTTTCTGCATTTACTTGCAGTCAGTCCTTGTCTTCATAGTCAGAATGACATAGGAACATGGGGATCCTCCAAGTTTGGTCTTTTCGAGAAAGTTTTTAAATATATTGAGCAGCATAAGCCTGAGTTCTTATCCCTGTAAGATTCTGGACAGACTCCCTTCATCGTATGACATGAGTACCTAGTATAAAACTTTAGTTACAGCTTTTATAATAATCAAAATAAGTAATGAAAACTCTAACCTTATACTTTTTCATCTGTTACTTAATGCCTAGTCTGCATTTAGCAACTGGTGTTCAATAGCAGTGTATGCTAGTGGATATTTCCTGTGCCCTCGTTGCTTAAGTTTAACTTGCTGAGGAGTTCCAAAATGCAGACTAGAGCAGAAGAATAGCCAGACCAATAGCTCTAAGCTACTGAAACTTGGAACAGGGAATGGACAGAAGAATGTACAGGAAATTACATGGATGAGATCTTTATGTAGTAGCTTGCTGGGAGTAGTCTGGTTTAATGTAGGTTTATAGTTAAAGATGAGATCATTCTACACTCTTATCATGTTACTTGCATTTGCATCATAGGAGTAGAAAAAAGTAAGTGTATTTTACTATGAACTTGCAAAGTGGCAAGGCCACATGTCTGTGTGGAGTGTTGGTCTATAACTTTGGGTGTGCTAGCAGCTACCAGGTCCCAGAATCCAGAAACCTTGCTGTGGAGTCGGTGCGAGCAGTGGCCTAGGCTATGGGGAGAGCCTCCCACCAGAGAAATGGAGGATGTCTTGACTCAGTGCTCTCAGTAAGCATTCTTGACTTTTAAATTATCTCCGACCTTTTATCAAAATAGCTGTAACTGCGGGGCAGCGTGACTACATTGTCTATGTATTCATTCTGAGAAAGACGACTGATTCAGACTTCTGTTTAAATAGTTGCATGTGTAGAAGCTTTTCTGTTTTTGCAGCGTGTCAGTGGTTGGACTGGCAGTAATTCTTGGTATAGTGTAGTCTTTTGGTTTTGTACTTTTATCCTCTTATGATTCAAGTTTCCAGTAAATTGCAAAGAGGCATCTTTGTTCTTTATTTCCCCCTCTTACTGTACTTAGTCACTGTAAGTGTAAGGGTTTCACTGGACAGGACAGTAAGAAAGAACAGACAATTGGAGGCAATCAGAAAATGAAACCTCAGAGCTCTCAAGGGATGATAAGTGACTGGTAATGGCAAGATAACAAAAGATTTCTTTCAAAGAGTTGTGTGGAAGAAGCAGAACTCGAGAAGTGTTTTCAGCTGTATTGAGAGAAGAAACACAGACTAGAAAAGCACAGAGGGGAAAGAGGGAAAAACCACGGGGAGGGAACTAGACTGTTTTAAGGAGAAAATTTACAACGAGAACAAGAAAATACCTTTGTAGTGTAACTTTTTCCATATATTTATATGATAATACAAACTTCTGTGTTAAGTGGTCATGGGATTGAGAACAGAGCATGTTTTGCTTAGTAATGTGCTATATTCCTTTTCATTTGAGTTGACTTCTGAATGTGCAAATTCTTTCCCTACAGGAAGATAAGATCAAATGGCAGTTTCAGTTCGTTCTTTTGTTATTGTAGGCTGACATAGATCTGAATAGACACAGAGAGAAAGCAGTAGCCTAATCCAAGTGGAGTATGTGGAGGGATTTTCAGTTTTGCTGTATCTGGAGTTAAGATTAGAAAGGCAAAGGTTAGCTTATATTTAATAAGAGATTGACAGTAGAATATGAAGCAGTTGATTTAGTACACTTAGACATCTGAACTACATGAAAAGATGCTTAAACATTGCCCAAAGCTTGAATTAAAATGACCTTGTCAGCATCCTCTGGAAAAAGTCGGGGGAAGCATGCTTACGTGGCTTATACAGGTTAGCAGTGAGCTCTTGCAGATGAGAAATTGTGTTAGAGATAAAGGGTAAAGCTAAGAGACTGGCTGTTGCTTTTGGACAAATGTTGTCTAGAAATGATCTTTTTGTCGATGCAGCTTTCCTTTTTTTCTCCCCCCACCTCACTTGTTTTCCCTGAGGCTTTATGTAACACCATATCTCAATCTTATCAACAGATGCCATGCTTGCTCTTAACCTGCTGTTACCAGAATTTCCTTATTAACCAGGGCAGACAATACTTTTACTGATAGCGTTAGTGCGCTAAACATGCTTGAGGTCTGAGCACCCAGAGGAAGCAGTGGCCTCAGTGATTCAACCCAGTCTCTAACCACCCCGACCCCAATTAATTTGGAATTGGCTGTGTGTGCAGTTCAGTTCTCCACCTACCTCAGGGTGATCGGGGAAAATCCTAAGAAGCAACCAGTGGGCAAAACTACTTTAGGCCTTTCAATGGGATCTGGGTTCTCTAGCACCCTCAGCCTCCTGTAGAATATTTATTATCCCTGTTAAGTCAAAGGTTTATGACTGTGCTTAAAATCTCCTGTTTTAGGCGTTGTTTTCATGGGTGTCTGTAGTCTGACAGAGGTTGGGATCAATTTGTTCATGCATAGTTTGTATAAAAGCCTTGTTTCTTGCTTTATTAAAGTTTAGATAAAAATTGACTTTGTGAATGAAAGAAGAAGAGAAAACTGTGCACGTTTCTATTTTCTGAAAATTATCAGTGGTAATTGTTTATCTGCTGTTTCTTGCTAGCTCATCCTTTGTATCTTTTTCAGGCCCATTTGCTCAGTTTCTCTTTCCATTTTTATGAAGCTGGCTCCAGTAATGTCTTTTCACATTAGTTAATGAGGCAACAGCTTTTTCCTGTAGTAAGTCATTCACTTATAAATGAGATAAGCATATAGAAAACATGCCTGTTATTTCTGTGGCTGCTGATTCTTATTCTAGTTAATATCAACAAGAGGTTTCTACAAAGCAGTCATACAACTAAATTGTGAGGAACATAGGAGTAACTGTGGATGCGTTACTGTTTAATATACTTTTTTATATTAACACAGCTTGAAATTGCCTAGCTGCCATGGCTTTTTTCACTTTGTTGGACTTCTATCCTCAGGTTCATGTTTATATGGTTTGAAAGGAAATGTAAAGATTCCACATAGTCTCTAGGGCAGCAGCCTAATGTGTGAGAGGGTTTTTCCTCCTCCTCTTTCTTATCAAAGAGATGAGCAATTAAAACACAAAGGAAAATCCTCCTGTATTTTTTTCCTGGGTTGGATTCATTAAATGTGTAACAGGCTGCTGTAGCACCATCTCTGTGATCATAGACATGATGATAGAGAATAGACCTGGCAGATCAAGGCAGCGTGATGCGCCGCTGAAGATAAATCTGTCCCACGTCTTTTTTTCCCTGCTTTCCCTGAGGCAGTTCTTCTCAGCACAGTAACCTATTTCAGTCTTACTAGGCTATATTGCAAATCTCATTAAAATATGATTAAAATGAAATGCAGCAAAACTTATAAGACAAACTTGATTAGAAGATGAGGTATTAAATTAATGTTACCTGTAGGTACTACTTGATAATTATAATTTAATTTCTTCATATTTGAAAGCAGTTATCTGTTCTAACTAAAACTTGATTTCTTAAAAACACATTTTTAAAATTTCAAGTTTTTGGAAGATTGAAAAATCTCAATTTCTTTGATAGTTGATTTATGTTTGTTAGAGACAATTTTTACCATTTTTTTTTTTAAACTGACTCTGCTTGGTTGCAGTTAAAATAATGTTGAGTCTTTAGTTTATCTTTAAGGTCAATCTTGTACTCTTGCAACAATGGTAATTTTTTGAGTTGATTGATTAAGTGGGCTTATGCATTCATCAAAAGGGGTTAATTTGTCGTACCACTCTTCTCATAAAATGTAAGTCTATCGGATGGGGATGGCTGTGGGATTTTCTCCAGAAAGAACCTGTGAGCAGAGAGGAGCAGAGCCTGGCCTTCCGGGGCATGGAGAAGTTCAGTCATGGGGAAATAACATTTGGTTCTGCTCCAGAAAACAGTCTTGTGGCCTTTCTTCTTTGACTTTCCTACTCTCAGTGGGTTGTCCCCTACATCTTTTGTTACATCACATTTAAGTTTGATAAAGTATGTCCTTGTCTGCCTCCATCTGTGGGCAGTTGTTGGGCCTGCTGTGGAAGAAGGAAGCTACAGTAAGAACTCCTCAGAAGGCCTTACTTGTTCTTTAGTTGCACAGGACCAGGTTCCCTCAGCTTGATGTGCTCCAAGGGGCTCAGTCTGTGGTGTAAGGCACCAGAGCTCCTGTGAATTTGAGATGGACAGTGAACCACCCAAACTCCAACTGGAGAATATCATCCACTATTCTTGCTTAAATCTACCACTGTCCCTACTACTGTAGCCATCTCTTTGTTGGCCTGAAGATAAAGTTCAAATTGCTGTTTCCTTTTCAGAAATCATTTACTGGTCATATCCATCCTTGCTGGTCATTGATGAACTAGTTCTAGTGGTTACCTTGTTCTGGGCAGGGTAGAGGAGAATTTTGCTTGTTGCTTATGAGGCAAGTGTACTATGGACTATACCATCAGGTAACAATGTATTCCTCATCTCCCACCCTTCTCATTCCTACCACATTCACAACTTCTGGTTTGTGTTTTTTGGTTGCTTGAGGACTGAGCAGATGTTTCTGAAGGGCTGTTATGTTGCCAAGATCTTATTTTTGGTAACAGTCTGCTTGGAACTTGTTAGCAAATCTGTTCATGGACTATGTCCCAGTGTGCATTTGTCTGGTCTTGCTGCACTGAGTTTCATCTGCTGCCATTATCCAGATGGTTAGTATTTTAACTGTCTTACTCTTCTCCATGGTTGGCCCTTGAACTGTGCTGCTCTGAGCAGTATCCTTAGCACTTTGTCTCACTCTTTGCCCACATCTTCCTCCTCGTTTCAGGTGGTGACTGAATGTCCCCTTCTCTGGGAGTTCTGGCACAGCTACAGTGACCTCTCCTGATTAGTGACCTAAATTGATCAGGTTTTAGTGTTTTCCCCCAATCTATCAGTCACTTACCTTCCCATGGGGACCTCTGAAGTTGCCAGAGGGATTTGGCTGAGGTTCGCTGTTGGATCCAAGCCATCCTTATACATTATATGCACAAAGTGACAAGCCCTCCTGGATTTGGGGGTGCTGGGTGTGCCTGTAGACCCTTTCCAGTAGCCTGAGGTCCCACCACAAGGCTCAGAGACCTTGTCTGAGTGCTCGCAGCCCCTTGGGCCTGGCGGGACTTGTTAGCCCACGGCTAGCGCAGAGAAGCAGAGTTAGTTTGCTGTTCCTCTCAGGGTATCTGAAAAGCTGGTTATATTGTAAAGTAAAGCAGCTTGGTGTAAACACATGCTGTGATAATTTTGGACATACCTGTACTACGCTACCTCTAGGGCTGGAAGCAGCAATACAGGCCTTGAAGAGGCCAGCTTGTCTCTTCTGGTGCTGTTGAAATCAGGACCTGTTTCCACACTGCTGAGCACTGCCTCATTTTTAACAAGAAGAATGAAAGTGAGCACAGATGGCTCATAAGGAACAAGGGCATGGGGAAGATAAAGTGAACATGATTGTGCTCTTCTTTCAAGAGAGAAGTTTCTCTGGCAAGGAAGGAGAGAACTGGAGCAATGGGTACTGTGAACCCTGCACTGTTTGTGTCTTTCCTGTTGATATCAATTTGATATAAATAAGTCAGGGGCTCAGTTGTGTGGTCTGTCCTCCAAGACACGTACTTCAGCCCTGCTTGGTGTCCTAGTCTGGAGCATCTGACATCTTCTGGAATAATAAATTGCTGCTTTTTAGAGCACGCAGTGACCTAGCTACAAGAGGAGGAATTGAAAGCACTCTGAGACAGAATAAAGGCTTCCTGTGGCTTAGACCAGTGCCCTGGGTATGGGAGCAGGATGGGCTATGCCAAGTCCAGGAGGAGTGAATGTTGGACCAGGAATGCAGTGGTGTTAGTGTGCGTGAGTATTGCTGTCTCTATCAATTTCGGATACCAAATCATTTTCAACCCTCCTTTTTAGATGGAGAAAGGCAGTTGGAACATCAAAATATGTATTTGTAGCTGAAGGTTGAGTATTAGAACACCTAGCATAGAGAAAAAGGTATGGTGTTTCAGGGTGCACTTTTTTTTCATAGAATCATAGAACAGCTTGGGTTAGAAAGGACCTTAAAGACCATCCAGTTCCACCCCCACACCGTGGTCAGGGATGCTACCCACTAGATCAGGTTGGCTAATACCCCCATCTAGCTTGGCCTTGAAGGCCTCCAGGTATGGGGCATCCATTTTTGCCTCATGAGAATTTTAAACTTTCAAGTTCATTGAAGCATGGGAAGAAATGGAAAAGCAGAACTTGTGTGTCAGGCTCAGCAGTCATTCCTGTGACTTTCTTTTACTTTTTTTCCTCCATGCTTCTGTGTAACCTCTGTGTTTTGGGCATGATTAGTGTTCCTGATAGGCCTCCTAATTTGTTCAGTAAATAACCAGGAATGAATAAACTTTTTTCACCCTGCTGCAACTCATATGCTCTTTGTAGGGAAAGCTAAATAATTTTGTAGCCTTCAGCCTGTAAAACTGAGTAATCATCGTTGTCCTGGATTGAATTCTAAGGCATAATATTGTCTGTGTTACATATTATTCCTCTTTTCTGTGCAAGGCAGGCAAATATATATATGTATCTGAAGTACCTTTGTTAAAATAATCAATAAGGTTCAAGATGATTTATGGAAAGCAGTGGGTGACCTCTGCTTGTAAGAGCATCCATCCTTCATCATTCTGAGGACAGCAAGGCAGCGTGGCACAGCAGCAGGCTGTAAACAGCAAGGGTGTGTACAGGGTGCTTCACATTGTAGTGAAATTGGATGATACCAAGAGAGGCTTTTCTGAGTCTAATGTTAGGACGTAGAGAATTTTGTTTCCCTGCATATACAAACACTGTTGTGGGAATATGTCAAGTCTTTGTTAGTGCAGATTTCACTTAAATTATTAAAACAGCTTGAGAAAGTTCTTGAGAGTATCTGCTGTTCCCTCTTCATGGTAAATGCATTTCCTCATTTAAGTTTCTTGTACTAAGAGTAAAGACCTTGGAAAGATTTTTGTGTATCACCAGACAGATGATGCATGTCATAAATATAGCTTTTGGAATATCTTTAGTGTCTTTCTTAATGTAACCTGGACACAAAGATTTATGTTTTTAACTGGCTGGATTTTAATAGACTCACATCACTGTTTGAGCCTAAGATTGTGTGTACGTATTTATTGTTGTACTCTGCTTAGGTTTTTGAAAAGTAATGTATTGTGAAATATTGTAACTTAACTTTATTTTTTTTGATGCAGGGAAGAAAAGCACTGATGACATCTGAGTGCTGGTTTCAGCACTTTTAGTGTGAAGGAGCATGGGGACAATAGCTTCCATTTCAGATAATGATTCCTAGTTAATCATTATTTGAGATGTATTCATTGTTCTGTATTAAAAATTCTGTTCTGTTTTCCTGACATTTTCTATTGATTTAATAGCTATTAAATTTGACTTGATCTGTCTATGCCTTGCTAGCATGTGACGCTTTGGAAGGCCTCATTAGCTGCCTGTATCTTCAATTATATTCCTTCCACGTGCAACTGGATTATAATTTAGTTCGTTATACTTTCTAGCGATCAGTGATACTTGGTCAATTGTCAATGTTGTTTAACTTAAATGAATTTCCCATCTCCCCCATATGGCCTTTCAAGGAGCTTTAAACCTGTGTTGCCTTTTAGTACCTAATCTATAAATGATTTTTGAGCACAGTGAAAAGCAGAATTCAGTCAAGGTGTAAGGAGAAGCATACTTGGTTTCTTTTTTACACAGAATACTTGTAGAGTTTCTACTGAAAAAATAAAAATCCCCCTTCTCTTCCCAGTCTTTCATAGGATGGATTTACGCTGGATGGTACCAGTATTCTTCACAAGTTGCTCAAAAATGCTAATATAAAAAACTAAAAATTGCAAGAACTGATGTAGTAAGTGAGTGTGTGTGTGCATATATGTTTATATGCACACACCTACTTTTACCATAAGGGAATCCCTCTAGTCAAATATTAATGATTTGAACAAAGAGCTCAAATGACCATCATATGAAATACACTTGTAAAAGTTTGTGTTCTAAAAACGCAGATTACTGTTGTTAGTTCTCCATGTTTCTGTATTACTTTTCTGTTTGGTTGTTTAATTGTCTGTGAATAACTTACTTTGCAGTTTCTCATTTTCTATTTATTTAAAATTCTTAAAGGAAATATATTTATATCAGCAGATAATTTGTTAAACCACATAGCATAAGAAATTTGGTAAAAAGTATTTACCCATCAGTTTTTTAAATAGGCCATAAATACCACCCAAAACCTGAACTGATTTCAGTACTTAAATATTTTAAGAAACTTCCTTAGATTACATCTGTCTAATGATTTGAGACCTGTATAGATTTATCCTGGTAATTACATTAATTTGAGAGGTGTGACAGACCTTCAGGTTCTCATTTATTTTTGAGCTGTTGACAGTGTGATTTTCATCACCGTAAACTAATCAGAGTTCACTAATGATTTTCAATTCACCAGAAGTCTCACTAGTATCTTTTTGTGGAGTGAAAACAAGAAAATTATTGTCAACTATTTCAGAAATAAATAAAATCAAATGCTTACTTTAACGTAATTAAGCATGTAAGACTATGTTTATGTGTTTACTAATTCAGAGCCTGGCAGTTCTATCTGAAAGCTAGGAAAAAAGCTTGAAAAAAAACCCTCAATATGTAGTGATGAAAATGGCGTATATATATGCCTTTTAAAATGATTTAGAATATTTCAGTCCTGTTTGCTTAATACGTTGTTAACAATCAATTAATTATGAGAGTGTGCTATGTGGATATACTTGCACAGGCAGCAATTTACAGGTAATTCACTTTGTATGAAATACTGCAGCCCTTATCATCTGGTCCAAATGTGGATCTCTAGGTGACTGGTAGTAGAACCATCTGAGAGATGTGTGGAAGAGATGACCTTCCCCTGGTGGCAGTGTGCTCAGTGGGCAGCTGCAGAGGGGTCTCTGCAGAGCAGGCAGACTGGCAGAAAGCTTAGCAAGGAAGACTGACCAAGAAAAGTGGAGGGTCTGTAAGCAGTTGGGTTTGTGGCTTTTAAACTCAGGCATTTAAACCTGAGAACTTAAATCAGTGTCATGTGCCGCATCCTCACGATCAGTGCTTTTTTCTTACATTAGGTTTTGGCTTTGTTGTGCAAAAAATCTTCTGTATGCTCTACAGGAAAGCTGAAGTGTCAGTTTCAAAGCACCTGGACACTTAGTGTTTACTTAGGGGTTTAATGTTCTAAAATAAAAAAAAAATGGTTGTTGGTTGGGTTGAGATGTATCTTTCTCTAGAATGGGTTCATAGGCCCCACACAGATAAGCTAAAAGCAGTAGACATTTCTCACTCTATGAACTGCCCTCACTGAGCTAAATTTTGATTTTCCTCAAAATATAATTGAAATCAGCAATTGCAGGGAAAACATTACAGCAACACTTATTTAAAATACAAATCTCCATATATTCAAAGCCATCGTTATATTAAAAGGTGTTAAATACTTACTATGCCTAAATCACCAAATATTAAAGTGCCTATTTTTAAAGGCAGGAATCAGTTTATCACATAATTGAAAGAATCATATACTCCAGTGTCTAATTATGATCTATTAAATTTAATGACAAATGAGTGTACGGGGTATGTGCATGACTGCCTGGCTTGTATGGCTTTGCTGAAGAGTGTGTATTGCAGAGTTCCTTCTTAAAAATACTGTGCAGTAGGTACATGGTGGGGGCTTGCTTTTGTTAAGGTCAGCCTCTTGGGAGTTCTCTATTTAGTGAATCATGTAGGTTGAGTAATGATTAGATGCCAAGTCACGATCTAGCACTTGGAGCTAATTTTACTTCCAGCGTGCTGCTTTTGAATCCAAAGCTCTTCTTGCTGGCACTGCTGTGCTGCAGCCAGGAGAGGAGCCCTGCTTTAGCTGGGGCAGCCCGCTCCTCACTGCGGGGCTGCTGCAAGGCTCTGAGCAGTGCGTGTGGGGTTGGGGCTGCGAGTTTCAGCCTCTGAGCACCAGTGGCTTTAGGGGATGGCATCTGTGTATGTAGTAAAGGATCAGCTCTTACCTGATGCTTATGCTTGTTGTGTTCCTGAATTGTTTGCTCTTCAAGGTGGGCTCCTAAGAATGTAGGAGCACTGAGACCAAAGTTCAGCATTGCTTGCTCTGCCCAGCACGGATGTCACCAAGCCGTCTGAGCAAGCTCTGTGCTGCTCCAGGTCTGTTTGCAGGCTTTCCTCCGGAGGTGGGTGAGGACAACTGTCACGCTGTAATACTTCAACACGTTGAAGAAAATTATACCTGAATAAACTGTTACACAAAGCTGATCTAAAATTAGAGCTCTCTTCAAAACTGGAGATGAGTTTTCATGTGTTTTCTTATTTCAACTCCTCTCTTGAGTTATTTTAATTCACGTGGGACACAGTGATTAGATATCAAATTGCTCAAAATAAATATAACTTGTAACGGCCAACCACATCTCACCTTTATTATTAAAGGAGGGAATGTTAGTGCTGTCTGCTTTTTAAAGCTGTCACTAGTGCTTGCTGCAAGCTACGTCTGTTTGAAAAACTTAAGCCAAAGTAATTCAGTCTCTTCTGAAGATGATGACAGAATAGAAGCTTTTTTTTTTTTTAAAAAAAAAAAGGGGGAGGGGGAAGGTGAAGCTTTTTTTTAATAAACCTTTGCCTTTCTTTCAAAGATTACTATTTTACATTTGCCTATTATTGGCTGACTGAACTTTCAATAAATTTCAGCTTGCCCATGTTGACCAGCAGCTCCTAACTGTAACAAATGCTGGGTCTATGCCGAGTGCTTTCCAGCTCGTACCTGCAGGTGCCTGAGAAGTCTTTGCTGTAATTATAGTAATAAAATGCTGGGGGCTGGCCAAGTGTGGGGCTTGGCAAAAGAACTGGTGGTTTGGGGGGGGGAGGAAGGGTGTTTCCCTTTGGGTTATAATATTGCTTGACAGAAATTTTGAGGAATGGACAGTGGGTAATGTGGAGGAGCAAGGAGAGTAAGCAAGAGGGGAAACAGAGGGTCCAGGGACTGCGAGGAGCATTGGGGCTGACAAAATTCAGTCGATAAGGGGATCCTTGGCTGCTGGACAGGGCAGAACCAGGTGACTGACTAAGCACCGTGAAGGACTGCATTTTCTGGTGGCCTGGCCACATCTCCACCATGTGGCATTTGGCTCTGGGTCTCCTCTGGATCCTACACGGTCATCCTGTGCCTTACATCAATTGACATCTTTTTGGGAGGAGGCAAGAAGGGTACAGTCCAATGTGTCAGATCTAATGGGAGGAGTGTGGTGCAGTTCAGTGGAATGTTCTTGGTTGTGTGTGGTGTGTCCTGAGGCACATGAGAGCATGTTGGAGGGTACAGGGAGTGCCTGGGATGGTGTTTGAGGGCTGTTCTGTTGAATGAGTGAGAACTAAAGTAGTCTTATTAATGCTGGCCAATGCAAACAGCCCTAGAGTGAAGCATTTTCATAAAAAGCTGGTTGAGGGGACCTGTGAGAGCTGTGTAGTGAGCTACCAAGCCATATGAGCAGTCTTGTAGCTCAGTGCTTTATTAAGCCCTGCTCATGCCGGTGTGAGCATGACAAGTGTTCAGTGAGAACAATTTGGCAGAGATAGCTCCGGAAAGCTTGAGGGATGGGGAGAAATGGATTAGCCTAAAGGACTGGAAGCCTATTTACGCATGTGGATTTGGAGGAGGGAAAAGGAGAGTGGAACAGATGAGAGTAAAGCTGGGAAGAGAGGGGATACCAGGAGAAACCCCGAGGAACTAGAAAGCTAAAGCTTGATTTGTAGAGTGTGGTGGTACATTGAGGTATGGCTGGACAAGAAGAACGCTGTCTCCCATCTCTAGGCTGAAATATGCTTCTGGACAGCATGTTTTACATAGCTTCAAAGGCTGACTGCAGAATTTCAGGGTCATTGCTCCTCCTGCTGTGTAATCTACTGAAGAAGCATAACTTGTCTCCTCTATAGTTGTTCTTTCACAAAATGAAATATGTTTTTTGAGGTTTCTTTTCAACTCAGTTGTGTAGAGGCTTACCATAACAGACCTGAAGTTCCCAGGTCTGCTTTTAGGCTATGGCATCATTTGTAATTTGTAATTACAAATTACATTGTTGTAGTCATTTGTAATGATGCCACATGATAGAAATTCTTCCTCCAAAACTTTCTCTGAAAACCTGCAATGAAGATGTTGAAAGACCATCAGAAAGCTTGCAAAATCAAGCACTCAGTTGAAACATTAGAATAAATTTGCAAGTCTGATATAACTTTGGTCTTATAATGCGTGAGCACTGTAATCATTACATGATAAGGCATGCTGACACTGACGTAATAAATCATCTGTTTATATAATGGGCAAGAATGAAATTGCTGCTGGAAAATTAGATTTTAATTATTTATATGGCTTTAAGATAACACTCTGTTCTGCCATATGCTGTTATGAAATATACATGGAATTGGGGATGGGGGGGAGCATGCATGCAAGGAGCTGACAGGCACACCCACGGTGTTAAATATCGAAATCTCCCTGAGAAACGTCTTGCAGCAGCTCCCCTCTATCCTAGGGCTAAATTCCATATTACTTCTAGCATGAATGACTTGACTCTTCTGCATCCAGATATCCACTGAGCCTTCTGGGTGTTTTTCTCACTCCTGCCCACCTGAGTGGGGTTCTGCAGCCCTGCTAAAGCCCTGGCCCCAGCCCATGGCTGGGGCTGTGGGTACGTGGTTGGCTCTTTCTGACAGCCAGTGGGGTCTGACGTGCACAAAGCCCCTGTCCTTCAGAAAAGTGTAGGGCAGCCTCCTTCACCTGCCAGCGCACAGAAACTTGCTGGGTTTTCCAACCCTGGGGCCAGAAATCAGCTCTTGTGATAGTTTGGTTTTGTTCATGTTCCTCTCTCTGCCTCCTGGGGCTAAAGCAATCCCCAGGTATTGCAAGCAGAGGAACACAGGGTTTATTTTCATCGTCTTGTGTTATACTTCCTGTTAGGGAAACCAGGTGGCTTCTGTGGATTGCTCACCTTCTCCACAGGTGGTGAAAATTAATTGATACCCTGTAGCTTTGACAGGTGTTATCAATATATATACTACCTATGAAAATACATGCACAAGGAAATGCAGATATCTTACTGCCACTTTACACAGGAAGCACTGCAGGCTGTTTTGTTATCAGCTAGTCAGCCTCACTCCTTTTTTTCAGTGTTTCAATACCCAAGTTCCTGAATTAGCTGTGTTAGTTCCAGATCCAGATGCATTAGTTGCTTGCCTCTAATGAGTAAAAAGGGAAAGGATGTACTCTGCAGGGACTTCAGTGACTTCAAGGGTTTGTTCTTGAATGGGAGACTAATTTAGACTGTCAGATGTTCAGCAGAAAGTGCTTCCTAATACAGATACATTAGTACATTAGTGTTTGCTTTTTTCTTTTTTTTTTTTTTTTTTTTTTAAAGCAGGTCATATACCTTGTGATTCTGGCCACTGGTGATAGTTAAAAATACTTACCTGGACTGGACAGTGGATTGGGAGCTCAGGAGCTGGGGCAGGGTGCTTAGGTAGGGACACCATAACTAAATAAGCCTGGTAGGACTGTGCAGAACAGTGTAAAGAATGACTGTCTGCTACCATGCTGCTGTCACCTACTTCTTTTTGTCTTTTATAGCTTGTGTAATTGTCATACTGGAGTATATCATCTGCTGCTGCTTTGTAGCCCGAAGTCATTTCAGCTCTCAATATGATGTGTAAAATAAGAGCTGTTATTTGACTGTGCCATATTAAATGGTGTATTGAAGCTATCAGTAAAAAGGCTTTTTGTAAACGTCTTATACTTAAATGTATGTTTATTTGCAAATTGAAAATTACAAATTCTCAATAATAAAGTTAGTTGGACTTACGTTTAATATCTCACTGTGTGCATCTGATTAAGTGTCCTAATAGCACAGGCAGGATGAAGGAATATTTACTTTTTTTTTCACCGACAGACAAACACGGTTGTTCTGTTTGTCACCTAAATTAATCAGCATCATTTATCTAGTTGCATTGAGAAGGTCAGAGTCTTTGTAATAACAGACTTTTTTTTTTTTTTTTGGTAACAAAACTGCCCCCAGTGTCGGGTTCAGTTTAAACATAAAAACAAAACTACCTTCTTAAGTTATGAAAAAAGTAATCTAAAAGCTGTCAGTAGTTTCCCAGGATTGTTTTTACAAATTATGTTTTGAGTGATTATCTTCTTTTCTAAAGAGATCTTCCTTGAGTTGGTAGTGTTGAACTGTCAGGAAGGCAGAACTCTTCAAACGTCCTCAGGAAACTGGAAGTTGAAAGTTAAAGCATTCAGTGCAAAAACTTGAATCTACCTCCAAAAAAAAAAGTTCAAATGCTCTTTAATGTTTTATTTTGATAAAATAGACACCTTGTCAGTGTTTAAAGTCAAAATAACATTAAATATTTAATAACACCGCAGCTTTATCTTGCTGTGTGTTTTAAAAGCTACCTCAGAACTTCAAAGTGTGTTGGTAGCTCGCTGTCTTAATCGATATATGCGTATAAGTCCTTTAAGGAACCTGCAGACACTATTTTTTTCCCTTTTTTTCTTTCCTGAGACTGTTCGAATGCCAGTTCCTGCATTGGGTTTGGCTTTATCAAAAGCATGCACTTCATCTCTTGCTGTTTGTAGCATTTTGAGAGTAAAAGTATGTTTTAAAAACCAGTTGCTGCTTGTCGTACTTGCCCAGTATTATTATTTTTCTGATAAGGGGGAACTGTGCACGCATATAAACACTGTCTGTGATGATGGATTATCCTAGACCACAACACCGTGGCAACAGTGGAAAAAGAATTTGATTTCCACTTGGAAAACAGTGTCATAGCAACATTGGAATGAAGTAGACTTCTGGTATTATTTACTAGATTACTGTAGCATGACTTCAAGCTCCTGATCTTTGCTTTTACTTAATCATCCTTTAGGTATTTGTTGCTTTTATGCTCTACACAACATTTTTTACTGTTTTCAAAAGAAAATAGAAAGAATTGATGCTTAAAGGGGTTGGGTTTAGGTTTAAGTATATTTTCAGCACTCTACCCCCCAAAAAATGAACTTAGCAAAGTAAAAAATACATTTGTAGAACTTCTGGATTTAAAAGAACCATTAAAAGCTTTTTCACCAAGTCAAGAGGTAGCCTACCTGAATAATCATGTGTCTTATTTAAAATCAATACAGAATTAATTAGTCTAAAAGAACTGAAAACATAATTTGGAATAGGCTGTACTTGCTAAGATATTTTCCTAATACTTGCAGAATTCCAGTAAGGCTTTTAGGGGTTGCAGTAACAGCATTTTGTCCAACCAATATATTCAGTTATTCTTAAGGTCCACTGCTTCAGCTGGTGAAAGCCACTTATTTGTGGTGCTGCCTAAAAACAAGTGGAATAAATCAACTCAAGGATGTTGTAATTATTAGATATGTTTTATTTAAAAAAAAAAGTCTTTATATGAGCATTAAGCACTACTGTGAATTTTCACCCTTTTCACCCTTTTCATCCATCCATTAATGTTCACTACCTCTTAATTTCTCCTAAAATCTGGTCTGTGAAGATATGAAATAGCATTGTCTGTCTCGACATATACTGGATACAATGCATTAAGGTGAGTAAATCAAAACCCTTTGTCAGCAAGAAAGGTAATATATACTTGCTAGCAATGCCATTATCTTCCTGATTACTGAAGAGAATTAATTCATTTTCAATAACTTAATTTAGATTTTCATCCATTTTGGATGGGATTTTTCCTTGACTTCAGGAGGCAGAAAAAGCGCCAGTTAAAAAGCAGTGCTAAATCATCTTGTGTATTCAAATACTAGGTTAAAACGTGGCCCTATGCCACAAGCCTATCAGTAGCCAGGTCTGATAATGTGGTGACATCCCTGTGTACCAGGGTATAACTTCCGGAAAGATGGATTAAATACATTTATATACACAAACCACAAGAGTATAACTAAAATAATTGTGATCAAAGGCTGGCTTTTCCAGTCAATATTAGTTAGAGAAATATGTGAGGATTGCTGGAAGGAAAGGCTGGCGTAACACATTGGAACGCGGATCTTTATTAATGGGAAGGGTTGTTCAATGCAGGTAGAAAAGTAAATTAGGGGACCATGTGATGAGTGGATGATAAAGCGTAATGAGCTATTCAGACATCCCTTCTGTACCGTGATTTTCTTTGTGTGACAAAATAGTGATTGATGTTATTATATTGACTAAAGTTACACATCAATTTTAGTCGTGCCCTTAAAAGTCCCAGAAAGGGAAGAAAAAAAGACAAGCAAAACCCAACCCCACTGGTAAAATCATTTGATTACTGTATATTTGGTGTCCTCATCAAACTTTGAGCCTTAAGGCTGCGTATGTTACATGCATGTCTGCCCTTTTGAAGGGGAACATACTACACTTGTTATCTCGTCAACCTACTGGAAATACATTGATTTCCAGGCCTCAGCTGCTTGGGAACCAGGGCTGCAGGCTCTCTTGTGCAAGCAAAGCCCATCGTGTGTATGGAGAACTGCGCTGAGTTTGTAAGGCAGGTAGCTGATTTACAATCCTATATATATGGCATACAATTTGGTAGTCAAGTGCTTAAAAAGGATTATATTTAAATATAGAAATGATATGTAAATGAGATTCCTCCTCCTCCAAACAAAAGGCAAAGTACTGTACGGATCCCCCTGGCAATGGCTGTGGGCCCACGTCACGCGCTCCTGACGGAAGGAGGAGGACACGTTCCTGCGGGGCGGTGGCCTGGCTTCAGGAGCTCACCCAGCAAGCTGGTGGTCCCTGGTGGTGGCCAGTGGGGCGACTTCTCCAGCTGCTCCAGCTCTTTCTTGTTCTCACTGAGCAGAATCCAAATCAGCTTTGCTGTGCTGTAGGCAAATCGTACAGCTCCAGCCTCCGAGGAGCAAGAATCATGCCAAACGCCTTCCTTCTCAAGCTGCTGTGAAAGGAGAGCGGTGTGTCTGCTGCTTGTCACCTGGGGCAGGCTTTAAAAAACAAAATAAGAAATCCTTATGATAGCCTACCCTCCTGTGAGATGGGAAGATGGTGATTGCCTTTGTCTTCTTGTTCTGTAAAGAAAAACACTTTAATGGTGTAATGTCAATGGTGTAATGTCAAAGCAAAACTTGGAAGTAGTTAATTTGCTACTTTTGCATATCTATTTAATAAGACAATGCTTTACTGAGTTTTGCTGCAGATTTCTACTTTTATTTTTGTGACATAAACATCTGGGTTGTTTGATACCAGCAAAGATCAGATTCCTATGGAGACTTCTAGACTTTTTTTTTTGACTGTAAGAAGTCATTTGACAAATGTGTTGAAGTAAGGAAAAAATTATAAAGGGAGCAACTTCTCTGGGGGTTTTTAAACACTGATAAAGCTCATTTGTATCCATATTTCATCTGTTACTGTACAGAACACAAAATGATGTGATGTAGTGCATGCAAATCAAAAACTGAGCCTGCTGAGAATTTGGGTGTGTGGGAAGTTGGCTGTAATGAATCTGATGTTAATTATTTTAATAATTCATATTAAAACATTTTAATAATGATTTTATCTCTTAATGAATCAGACCCTCTTCTGTACTTTTAATTCTCCTTTTCTGTACTTTTATGTACCTTATACATCCTACTGTTTTTTTCTTCATTGCTAATATTTGCATACTGAATTTTCTTGTTGAAACAATTTTTGGGGTGTGATTTATTTTTTTATTATTATTATAATTCAATTAAGCTCTGTTGCCATGTGGATTTAATGTCTTTTTAAGGAAAAAGTAAGAGTCCCATTTGGCATTGCTGAAGTGAAGAAAGCCACTTCTGTGGCTGCTGCTTGTTACTCTTTCAGTGCATATCGTAAAAATGAAATATTTACTCTATATTCATGCAACACAAGTTCAGAGAAGTTAGTGGCTATACCAAGCAATTTTACAACCTACAGAATATTTATTAAGTGTACCCTTTGATACCAGGGGAGACAGATAGAGAGCCTCAGGCTGAATTTAAGGCACTACTGTATTTGTGTGCTTCTAGGTAACTCTTAGACAGCTCAAGCATCCCAAAAGGCTTTCTGCATCCAAAGACTTGCTATATTTCCTTTTTTTCCTTCCCCTTGAGCATGGACTGAAGACTGTACATTCCAGAATTTCCAGAATTTGGATTCTTTATACATATATTTAATTTTTCCTTCCAAGAATCAAGATTCTAACCTCCTTCTGTGGCTCCTCTTTGCATTCTCCCTCTAACTTTATTCAATTCAATCTATTTTTGTGCTGTTGCTGTGAACTCACTTAGGCACTAGATGTGTTTAGGAGGGCTTTAGTTTGCAACAACAGAAGTTACTCTGCAGCATCAGCAACTCTGCTCTGTTGCAGAAACTGTGGTTGGTTTTGTGGCTGCTGACAAATCCCCTCATCCTGAGGTTAGGAGGTGCATATTTGTCTACACATACACTGTGTCTTGGTGTCCCGTATATTTAAACAACCTCAGTCATCCACTGGTCAAGGATGCTCCTTGTGCACAAAGAGGAAAGGTAAAGCTTTTTTTTTCCACTCATGACAAAGATATAGAATGCTGCTGGAGAAAACCTTAGAAAAATTTAAGTCGATGCTGTGAATCTTATTATATAACTTTTTCATCAAATGTAGTATGAAAGCAGAAAAAGAAACACTTATTTTGCATCTCTCACAATACTAAGTGGTATGGGCTATAGCTGCTAAAATAATAAAGTGAGTTGTTTGAAGAGGACTCTTCTCAGTCTGGAGTCACTGGGAAATCTTGACAGCAACTCTTTGTGCTAAACAGATTATGTGTGGGAGCAAGGTCTGTGTTGGTTAGTGAAATCATAAAACCATAACATGGTTTGGGTTGGAAGATACCTCAAAGACCACCCAGTTCCAACCCCCCTGCCATGGGCAGGGATACCTCCCACTAGACCAAAAGGCCCTCCAGCCTGGCCTTGGACACCTCCAGGGATGGGCTATCCACAGCTTCTCTGGGCAACTTGTGCTAGTGCCTCACCACCCTCACAGTAAAGAATTTCCTCCTTATATCTAATCCAAACCTGCCCTCTTTTAGCTTAAAAGCATTACTCCTTGTCCTATCACCACACTCTCTAACAAAGAGTCCCTCCCCAGCTTTCCAGTAGGCCCCTTTAGGCACTGGAAGGCTGCTCTAAGGTCTCCCTGGAGCCTTCTCTTCTCCAGGCTGAACAACCCCAACTCCCTCAGCCTGTTCCCCTAGCAGAGAGTTGCTCCAGCCCTCTGATCATTCTCACGGCCCTCCTCTGAACTCGTTCTAATACTTCCATGCCCTCCTTGTGCTGAGGGTCCCAGAGCTGATACTGCAGGTAGGGTCTCACAGAGCAGAGTAGAGGGGGAGAATCACTTACTGTGACTTGCTGGTGGTTCTTCTTTTGATGCAGCCCAATAATCAAACCAGGAAGAGTCTACATCACTACAGCATTTGATAAGTTATTTTTCTGTAGCTGACAAGTTTGGCTTGTACAATAAGCATTAAGTAAATGGAGAAAGGAGAGAGAATTCAAGAATGATAAACAGGACGTAAATGCAAAGGTGGTTTTGGAACAAAAGTAATGGGTTATTTGGGCCTAATTTAGAATTACTTAACCTGCCCTGCTCACTTGTTCCTGATTGCAGTAAGTAATTACTGGCTCTGTGTGCCATAACATCCTTTTGTATGTTTGAAGGAAAAAAATAACAGGAATAAATAATTATTTATGAAGTGAGTGCAGAGTGTTTAATAAGTCCGTAGGATCTTAGTTGTAAAAGCTGAAATTAGTAGAAGTTATGATGATATTTTAAATTAATTTTGTTACATAAGATAGCATCTTCCTTTTCATACCCCTTCATAAATTATTGGGCAATCTTTACAAGTTTGTTGTAACATATTTAATAATGCTATTTACATAAGAGAAAAATAACATCAATATTTTTAGCATATTTAGTGTCTGTATTTCCTACATATTTTCTCATACTTTTTTATAATGTCTTAGTGTTGACACAAAACAATCAGCCTTATAGTATGTTGTTCATGTATGTTGAACATTGTGAAAACATTTTTCTCTGTTGTGTTTATTGCAGGATCTTGATCTTCACGATTTACACTTCATAATAGCACTTAATGCTTATTTGTCACAATATTAATCTCCCATCCCAAATATTTGGAATGCCTTTTGGGAAGAAGGATCTACAGTTAGTAGTCTTTTTATATGTCTTAAAATGCCTGAGTAGATATGTTGTTACGTCAGCATGCTTCAACTGTCTTCTTTTCTTCTTGGAATAGTTTACAGTGGCCTTGGTGGGTGTAACTGCCTGTGTTTTTAGCATTTTGGGATCCTGTGCCACATCCCTGGATACTTTTGAGTTACACTGTCTTTTAGAGTTTTAGATCTCACACCTGTTAAACTCTAAAGCAAAGTTAACTACTGAGCTACTTGAAGATCTCAGCTGAGTATTATCACTAGTTAAATTTTGGTGAAGTATGACTGTAGCCTTAGGAAGTTCAAATGATTGGTGGCTTTTCCTGAGTGTTGTCAGAAGTCTATGAAGTGTTGAGGCTATTCAGGACATAAAATCAAAAATCCACGAAAAGGAGATGGATGAGACATCAGTATCATCAGGCAATTGCTAGATGTTTTTCAGAATATGAATTTTGTTTTTCTTACCAGCAGGTTTCAAATCAAGGAATTGTGTACTGTATGTGCACATCACAGGTATTTTCAGCTTAAATAGTTCAGTAGGTAAAAAAAAAAAAAAAAAAAAAGCGGTTTTGTTAATATTTTTAGTTAGTATTTGTTAATATTAATATTCTGTTTTATTTTGTAAATTGTGCAGGAAAACAATCCTAATGGCTGTATTGGTAAAGGCTTCCTTAGGCTAATGTATAAATGGTAATAGGTGATAATAAGGTGTAAAACAAGATGCTACGGGTCTTACAGTTACTAAAAAGTGTGCATATCTCAGTGAGCATTTTTAGAGGCAGATATGATTATTTCTCTTGAAGAAAAACTAGCTGCTATGACTGAAACACTTTTCCTAATAAAAATGTATTGTGAAGTAAGAGACCCAGTTCACAGGGTTCTTTTTAAGTCTCCATCACAAAGACTGTTTTATTATGATAGCTGCCATCCTGACAAGTGAAGTGACAGATCTTGCTGTGGGTTTTAAGCTTTCCATTAAATATAGCATCCCCATTTTTTGAATGTTTTGAGTAGCCCACTGAGTAGCTACTGTCTGAAAAGTACAGGTCGCAGTAGGAGGCTGAAAGGGAATGGGCCTCCAGAGCATTTAGTGTTTAATGGCTCTACAGCTGTAGTGAAGCAGTGTGCAGAAATAATTCTGATTAGGCTTGGTCAATCAGACAACAAAATTGGACCTGCTCCTTCGTCATTCGTCTCTAAAATTCAGAAAATAACTTTTGCTTAAACCTAGTTAAACAGAAAAAGTCTGTTCAATGAGTTATATTTTACCTGGTTTCTTGATGAAGGATGTTGTCAAAGGCAAAGGGGAACAAATAGCTGAGCTACTGCAGTGGCAAAGGTTGCCTTTTTCATGTGAGGACTTCATTTGGGGAGGAATGATCGAATCTATTGAAATAATGATTCTTGAGAATTAAGCTTTTATTAGAGTTTAATGTTAGTAAATGCAAATAATAGACTAATACTGTAGCATGTTTATGGTGTGGTAAATACCTGATTATTTACAGTTTCATGCCAGCTGTTGTCATCAGAATATACAGTTGTAAATGTGCAATTAAAAAGCAATAACTTCGAGCAGCAGAGAAGCCAATTACCCTTAAACAAACTTTGAATAGCGTTGCCTAATAAACTATATTATTTGATGATAAACCTTCAAATCAAAACCAATTGCCTGTAACTACAACTTCTGTTTTTCTAAGATATTTGCCTTCTCAGCTTAGTTCTCTGCACCTCCAGAAGCAAGACACATGTGGGAAGTGTGAGCTGAATGAAGATGCCCTGGTTCTGTTTCGTTAAGCTGAGGAGGTCAGGTGGCTGCAGTCATTACTGAACCTCACTGGCAACGTGCTTTGATGGAGATTCTTCTGTATCGTGCTTTTGTGAAGAACAGCATTGTTCTAAGCAAGCCTTGAAAGCCTGAATAGGTTTCAAAGGAGCAGATGAAGTTATTGTTCAGAGCTAATGCCGGTGCTAATAAATGCTGACGGGATTCTGAGGCTGCTACCTAGGAATAGCTGCAACTCTCTTAAAGTTAGAAACACTTTAACTGGACATAAAAACAAACCATCCAACAAAAAGTCTGGCTTTGCAGAGCAGAAACAAAAGGTTTTAATAGAGTTTCTTTCTTTAGGAATTGGAAAAAGCCATTCTTTCGTACCACTTGAAGGTAGTTTCTTGAAAGCAAAGGCGGTTCAGAGACTGATGTGATGTCCAAAATTGGTGGCTTTCTTGTAAAATGTTTTCATTTATTTCCTGGAGTGCATATATTTTCTTTCTCATGGAATTTTACCTGTCAACATAAGTAGTAGCTTTTGCAAGGGTCTGTCTCAGGTGCTATCAACGGAGCGCAGAGGGCTGCCCACTGGCAAGGCACCTGGTCCAAAGAATGTAAAGGAAAAATGGAACTAGGCAGCTCAGCGGTAGTTATTTAGGGAGAAATTCTGGATAAGGTAGGATCTGGATCCAAAATCTTTGATTTTACTGGTTGCATTGTTTATGCACTGTGTACAATGAAAAGGAATATGTGTTTATATTCTGTAGATAGAAGAAGCCGTTTACTCTTAAACAAACAGAAAAATACCCAGCTACACTGAGCATCATTTTACTAAAAGGCTCATGCAGCTAAGCAGATTTAGCTCTGCTTTTAAATAAATACGAGGAAATGTTTAACCCCCATTGTATGGCCACAAAGCCCGTGCTGATCACACAGAAGCTTGGGAGGTCGAGGACAAAGCCATTGGCTGCTGGAAAGGGCTTTTTGTGCGTGCTTCTGCACAGTGCTGCGACAGCGGGGCTTAGCAGCCGACTCTTGTCAAGAGTACAACGTGGAGGGGAGCATGTTACAAATTCTTATCTCCTGCTAACAAAACAAAAGGAAAATAAAAAGCAAAACAGGAAGAGGACTATATAGCTTTATGCACAAGGTAATGGCTTATTTCCCTTTTCTATTCAGATTCTACTAGATTACTTACGCAGCCACACATTTGTGTGCCTTGGTATCAGTTAGCTTGATTTATTTGAGTAGCGGGAGCATGGGGAAATGGAGCTTATACCTCTGAAGAGGAGAACAGACCTATCCTGTGTAACTTACTGAAACATTTAACTTTGGTTAGCAGTCTAGGTGTTGAAACCAATAGAGTATAATTTATATCCATGGAGGAAGGTTGTGACTGCAACATATTAAATATTAGATCGAATGTAAATTCTATTTTGATGACTGTAGTATAATGAACTCGTTTATATAAAATGAGTAGGTTGCTCTAAAGGATATTAATAAAAACTAGGCTGAACTGCTTGCATTAGAATATGTATTTGTGAGGATGTGTGTATGAAGAATAAAAAACTAAACAGTTATTTTTGGTGTATTTCCAGGATATATATATATTTCCATTATTACTTTGTCAGAATCATCTGGGGTTGAGCACTGCCAGGAATAAGATAGATATGACAGAAAGATGGATCACTGCCCTTATCAACCACCAGGGTAGTTTCTCCTCTTCTGAGGGCTCCTCATCATTCCTTAATTCTGAAAGAAGAAATGACAGGAGGGTGAATACTGGAGCTCTGCAGTATTGAATTGCATGAAACTCTGCTTAAATGCACTAAGTATGTTTTATATGTCATAAAGTAAATATTTTTCCAGGTCCCCCTTAAAATGTGTTTCATTAAATATCTTTAAGTATTGTCTAAGTAAAAGGAAACTGTATACATAGTGTGTATAGTATTAGTCTTAGGAGAAAGCTAGGTATTGTCTTATTTTACAGCTTTCTAAGGTTAGATTAATTACATTAGAGCATTTTAACTTTTTAAATGAATATATTGAGTACATTTTATCTACAACCATTTGGCCAATCTGATTATAAAATAAAAGTGGAATTTTGATATTTTTTTGATTTTTTTTTTAATTTGAACATTTTGCATCGTTTTGTATTACAATGCACACTTTATTATTCTAAATTGTACATTCATAGAGTCTATCAACACTATTAGATGTTTTTAAAGCAACAACACTATGAAAGTTTTAGTTCACAAGTTTTTAAATGAATTAATACACAAACATAATGCTCTGACAATGCTCTCACAAAAATAATAATGCTCTGGTGTATAGAAAGAAAAATTGTATTTTATATTTCCACAACATGGTAGTCGCCAGTTCCATAAACAGAAAATGAGCAATGACGTGACCCCAAATGCATCTAATACATTAAAAAAAAAAACATATTTCACCAAATCTGTAAACTTCATTATATAACAACCTGTTTTAGAATGTTTTTAAAACATTTTTTTTGCCTTTTTTTTTTTTTTTTTTTTTTTTTAGTTCGTGCTAACTCCCTCACTTAAGATTGTTCTATAAGGGTACAAATGCTCCTCTTATTTTGGAAAGCAGGCATCTTTTGTTTAATAAAGCAGGCATTATTTCTTTACATGTCTGGAGATGAGAGGTTCCTGGTTAGAATGAAATTAGTGGGACTTCACCTGTTGAATCCTGTAAGATGATGCCACCAAGCCATTCAAAATATCATCTTCATGCAGGTAGCACTGTGAATAACAATTCAAAGTTTTAGTTTAACTGTCAGACAGGAAAAAGAAAAAAGTAATAGTATATATTTGTAATCTGAGACTGCTTCTGAACTCCATTACTGCTGAGCTGACTTTTGGATATTCAGGTTCTCCTCTGTGCACCTTTTAGAGAACTCCTCATGCTTAGGAGTTCACTGGAGTTAGAAGCTTTTGTTAAGCTCCCTTCTGAGAGAAAATGAATCACATCACAGCAAAAGAATGTGATCCTGGACTGTAAATAGGTTACAGCCATGGATGCCAAAAAAGAACTATAGCAAATATTTATTTTTGGAGCAGAATGAGTGTAGTCCAGACATCCCAAGAGACTGATATTCTGACCATTTCGTACACAACAGCTGAAAAAGTTTGACTGTGCCTGTAATACAGTTTCTCTTCTGCCACTAAAACACTGAAAACTGTAATGCATGTCCCAAACAATATATATCATTAACAATATTTACCTTAGAGGAATAAAGGGAACTGGTTGTGTTTTTCACCCCTTCTTTTGATGTGTGTTAGGGCTCTGGGAAGGATTATCCACTTTGTCAACATTGGTCTGTGGCACTGTAGAGCTTTTCCTTTTTTTGCTGTATGTGAAGTCTTACACGCAAACCGTCCATCCTGGGTCTAACATCATGCCCAACTTTTACACTTAGCCCTTGAGGCTGCAGCTTTTTTCAATGGTACTAACAGCCAGGCAGGGATAAACCCTTGTCATTGCAGTAGGCTAACTGGCAAGTCCCTTGTAAAACATGCTGGCCATGTTCACCCAGCGTGATCTGAGTTTCATCTGGGTACCGTGATTCCATGTGGCCCTAACAATACACAGCTAGTTCGTGTTTGCAGTTCAGAGCATCTCAGGCAGGGAGAGCTGTATGGCAGCCCACCAAAGGGATGACTCTGCAGTATGGTGTTACACGTATGGTGTGTGGGGGCATGGGGGTGTTTGAGCAGACAGTGCCTTGAAGGGACTGTCTCAAACGGAGACTCCAAACTTGAGCAGTCCTGACAGCACGTCCCTTTAGAAGTGGCCCTTGGGGTGAAGAATTCCCTCAGATGTCCTTGGGTTTCCCCCTGGGGGACTGGAGGAAGCTTCCAGCCAGGAAGCAATGTGAGTGGCAGGGTAGATGTATCTGTTACCTTCACGTAGGAGTAGAATATGTATGATTAGTGTCATATTTGAGCATTTTGGTCAGGTGGGAACCGCAGGCTTGTAGCAGTTCCGAAAGCAAGTTCGCTGTTGCCTTTGGCTGATAAAGGTCCGGTTGGGGTGCAAGCATCTATTCCCCCCAGAGAATATGGGTAGGGAGGGGTTTGAGTGCCTGAGCAAAGATGAAGGCGATGAAGTGAATTTCACCCCAGTGAAATAAATGATAAATGCCAAACTTCCAACATGACAAAGATAATGTTATTTCCAGTGCTTTATTATGTAAGAGCAACAACATGATTTGAAAGAATAGGGTAAAGAGCGATTTATGAGAATAGTGCACTTCGCTACTGGAAGAAACAGTTAAGAGTTTTGTTCAGCAGTTAGAATTTTGCCAGGTTACAGAACAATTTAGCAATAAAAATGCTCTTTGAAAAATACTCTGAAAGAAACTTCAACAGTATTATCAAGTTAAACCAATCTCACTGGTTCACTAATTTTGCAGTCTCTCCTGTTTTATCTTACCAGATGGTGCTCACCTGCAGATAAGAGTAAACAATAAGCTTTTCTACAGATAAAATTTGTACTTTTATGTACACTAAATAAAATAACGTGGCTTGATTGCAGTGATGCTAGTCTAGTGCTTTTGGTCCTTCACTTCATCACTGGTTCACTGAAATAAAGACTGTAGGTAACAAGCAGAGCTGAATCTGCAGGTGAGCAACATGTGCTATAAAGCCAGAGGACTATCATGGGAATACTCAGTTCCAAATTTTTTGTAGCTTGCTGTCAAAATTTGTGATCCTACTTGAACCATACTCACGTGTTCAGCTCCACATGTGCTTAACCGTGGAAAAATAAACAACCTCCTTCTCAATGAAGCCTCAAATATGTCTAAAATAGGGTGTTAAAGTAACAAAGACTTGAGAGAAGTAGTGCATGCACAGTTCTCATGAGTAAATGAGGAAGGTCACAGCTGAATTGAAGACAAGCCCTCACCTGCTGTTTCCTCTTTCCTTCTATTGTGCTTTTAATGTGGAGGGTTGGCTGGAGGGGGAGGGCTTGTCTGTCTCATCCCTCAATTAGGATTTAGTATATTCTCCTAGAAAGCATGAGATCAGGCAGTTTATGAATAGGCTATAAACCCCCATCTCTCGCTTTCTGGGCACGTGCTGTGACCAAAAGCATTTCCTGCAGGAGAGGCTTGCTGTCAGTGCTGCTCTGACCTCTTCCAGCTGATGTCTTCGTAGAAGCTTGGGCATCCGTATGCCAAAGAGCACTGCAGCATTTGGTCTTGAAGAGAGAGAGGTATCCCAGTGTGCCTTAAGTTACTGAACTTCAAAAAGATGTGGTTAGGCTTTTCTGGTGTCTTGGTCAAGCCTTGGGAAGCACTGACTGTTGTTCACTGACACTACAGAAAACCTGGATACCCGTATGGGTGGCCTGGCTTGATCGGATGGGTCTGTTCACATTATTTTGGAGAGCTAAATGCAAAGTATAATTTTGAAACCTATGATGCTTCTTTTGTTCCTGATGTCTCTTATTTTTCCTTAAGCCCAATGTATATAAATTAGTTCCTAGTAAAATGTCATCCCTCTTGACACCACTTAAACGATACCTGATTTAGCACTGCAGCTATATGAAGACATTTCTGAAGTATTTGTTGTAGTTTAATAGTGAGTGTAATTATTGGCCTGTATGAAGATTTCAGGTTCTGTATCATTTTTTGCAGGCAAGACAGTAAGGTAAAGATCTGCCATACAACAAATAAGAAAGAAGGAAGAGTAAATATATAGACCATCTTTCTCAGAAGTTATTTGTACAAAGGTAAGATATTTTTTCCATCTAGATTTTAGTTTCCCATGCTAAATATAGAGGAAAAAAAAACTACTGGCATTAAGTTTTTCTTTATTAAGTTTCTTCTTTCTTTAGCATCTTTTAAGTACTATCAGGATAGTCATATAATGCATTCTACATTTGCTGTATTTCCATGTTTGTTTAGGTTAACAGCTTGTGATTAATATAAACTTTACAATATCATCACAGCTTTTACCTGAGCAGCTCAATCAAATACATTAATTAGAAGAGCAAAAAGTGTTTCGTAGCTTCATATAATTGAAGGAAGGCTTAATCATCCCTGATGTTCCTTGCAGGAGAGGACAGGTGTCGGGACAAGTTAACTAGTAAACAAATGAGTCTGAAATACAGAATTTAGAAGGGACTTAAAATATTTTTGATAAAAAATAGTTTTTTCTTTTATCATAGATCACAGATGTGGTGGTGGGGACATTCTGAACTCTTCAGTCTCATGGTTTAGATCCCAAGGTTAAAATGCCTGTTTTGGAAGTTTTGAAATAAGCTTTGATTTTTTCTTTCTTTCTTTCTTTTCTTTTTTTTTTCAATTGCCCTGCAACCCCTCTATGCTCTTGTATTTGAATTGAATAACTTTCAGTGTAAGAAGAGCGATAGCCTTACTCAAAGTGAGAAGTAGATGCTGAATAGTCATCTGTGTTTTAATATCTGAATCTTTTGAACAAAAAATCTGATTTTGGGGTCTTGAATACAGTATTGTATTCTGTCTGCTAAAACAGACCTCTTTTATACTAAGTAGGCATGGATGGCTCCACAATGGTTTATCCCTCATTTATGTGTTCAAGAAGGGACATCTGAAAGTGTCAATAATATGTTTAAAACAGAGAAAGGAGGAGATAGACACTGAAATGTTTTGACTTCTGAACTATATGCTGGTGGTGGTTCTTAAAGTAAAACTTAGTCCATCCTTTCCCTCCAACAAAGATATTTTAATCTTTCAGGGATCTCTTCTGAAACAATTCTTGTGTTAGTCACTGAAGAGTTAAACGTAGCTTTGCATAACGAGGACTGTTACTGTAAGGTTTTGAAACTAGACTGCTCTGAAAAAAAGATAACCATTGAAGATTCTGAAAGGCTTTTTGGATGGTAACCAAGTTAAGGAAGCTCTAAAGTTCTTTGGCTTTCCTGCTAGCTGCTTTCACTCACCAGGATCCTGGCACCCTATCCCTGTGCCCTCATTGCCTCCGCAGCTCCAGTTCTTCTGTCAGGGAATGCCACCATACAATAGGCCCCCTGGGGCTACTTGGATGAGTGACAACCAGCCAGCTCCAAAGTGACAAGGCTTTGAATGTCTAATTGGGTCAGTGCACAGGTGCCTGCTCCTCATGAGGGAGATGTTCCAGCTTTTCTCTGGGACTTCCTCTTGGTTCCCTTCATTTTTCCTACAGTTGTAAAGCAAAACTGTCTATAGTTTCTTGCAAGAGAACAAGCATTAGGAAGGAAGAAGGGTGACTTCCCCCTAGACTGTTTTGGTTAAAATAAAATTAATGCTTGAGTGCTGACTGGAAGGGAGGTAAAAAATCAATTGAGGAGATGGATATGTGCTGATAGAAATAGATGATGTAGTAGATTATAATAAAGAGACTTGATTGGTGAAAAAAAAACAAAACAAAACAAAAAAAAAAAAACATTGTATTTGCACATTGTATTTACATAGTTCTCATACTGGTTAGAGCTAGAGTCTTGTGCATCAGGAACGTATGGGAAAGAAAAAAAATGGTTTAGCTAATGGTACAGTGATGCCATTCCCAAGTCTAATAAACAACTTGTCTTCATAGAATGCAATCAGATATAGGCAACTGATGTGCAAGGGAACCATTTCAACTTAGTGAAGGCATGGTCTAAGCAAAGAAGACAACTGACACTAAGTCCATGTTACTCAGGTGTAGTTGCTCCCATTCTATCTGTTCCTCAAAGAACAGTAGAATACTTGGGGTTGGAAGGGATGTGTAGGGATCAATTAGTCCAACGCCACCTCTGCTGCACAGTCAACTAGAGCAGCTTGCTGTTTGGACAGTTGGTTCAAATGTTTGACCACGCTCACAGTAGAAAAGTGCTTTCTTGTGCTCAGATGGAATTTCATCTATTTTAATTTGTACCCATTGCCTCTTGTCCTGCCACAGATCATGACTGAGAAATATTCTTTACTCCAGCCCCCATCAGATATCACTCATGGGTGAGATATCTTCAAGCATCCTCTTCTCCAGGCTGGAGTCCCAGCTCTTTCAGTCTCACCTCAGAGATTGGATGCTCCAATCCCTTAATTGTCTCTGTAGTTCTTCATTGGATTCACTCCAGTATGCCTGTGTCTCACTTGTACTGGGGGGGCCGTGAATGGACACAGCACTCCAAATATGTTTCACCAAAGCTGAGGAGAGGGGAAAGATGTCTTATTTTGACCTGCTGGCTACATTTTTTCCAACACAACCCAGGATACTGTTGGTCTTCTATTCTTCAAGCGCACCCTGCTGCCTCATGGTCAACCTAGAGTCCACCAGGATCCCCCAGGTGCTTTTCTGCTGAGCTGCTTTCCAGCTGGTCAGCCTCACCCTGTGCTGGTGCCTGGGGTTGTTCTCCCCAGGTGGAGGACTTTGTATTTCCTTTTGTTGAACTTCATGAGCTACCTGCTGGGATGTTGTTCAGTCTGTTGGAGTCTCTCTGCATGGCAGTGCAATCAGTTGGTGTATTACCTCTCCTCCTGGTCTTACATCAACAGCGTACTTGCTAAGGGTGCTCTCTGCCCAATAGTACTGGTCGAAGTACCTTTAAACAAAGGTTTAAAAAACCTTTAAAGCTTGCAATGAAGATGTTTAACAGTACTGGCCCCAGTATGAATCAAAGCTTTGTTAAACAAAGAAATACTCAATATTTATTTTACTCTACTTACATTATTGCAAATTTAAGGTGATTACTCTGGCAATCACGAGAACCGAAGTCATAAATGAACACTCTACAACATTTAAAAAATAATTTTAATTGGGATTGGTCTTTGTTCTATTTTTGCTCTGAAAAGTTTTCTGAGCTTTCAACTTCCTGCGAGAGAAATAACTGTGAAGGATCTTGAGAATATATTTGAATGCAGAATTCTTGTTTTGTGCTGCATATGCATTCACTAAAATCCCAGGAAGAGTGACTGTTAAACATAGAAAGCAGCAAACACAAATATTAAGACCTGGATTTATTACATCTCATTTCAGGTGCTTGGATACCTCAGATAAATTAACAGCATGGATGTTTAATCAGTGGGAATCGATCCAATTAAAGTAAGAAAATTTTTGGTAGGCATCTTGAATTCTGACAATTGTCTCATCTGTCTACCTGTGTGTAGAGTTGCTGTGTAAGTGCAAAGAGCAGGGAAGGTAGCAGTAATGTAGAAAGGAGAGGGAATTGGAGGTCAGTGAATCAATGCATAAAGATTTGTTTGTGGAACTTCAACCTATGTGTTTTGCAGCTGCTTTCAGCTGTTCTTCCTTCCAATTTGCTTAGTCAAGTTAGAATACTACTGCTCCTTTGAAAATTGTTTTGCTCATTCACACTGTTGGTGATCTATTTTAAAATATACTATCGCTAGTATGAAGTGTTCAGCTTTATGAGAAATATTTTGTTGGTTTTGCTTCTTGATACTAAAAAAATAAAAGTAATGAAAAAAGCTAGGACTCTCAGGAAAGACATACAGGATCTCAACCTGTGAGTTACCATACAGGATTCTTTTAACAGGGTGAAGTCTTATACACACAATTAAAATAACTTTTTAGTTAGCTTTATTTATTTCCAGATTTTTTTGCTCTTGTAACAAAATACATGGTTACAGAATCTCAAAATGGTTAAGGTCATCTTGTCCAACCTCCTTGCTCAAGCATGGACACATAGAGCAGATTGCCCAGGACCATGTTCAGATACTTTTTGAGCATCTCCAAGGATTGGGATTCCACCACTGCCATAGGCAAGCTTTTCCAGTGCTCAGTCACCCTCAGAGTAAAAAAGTGTTTCCTGATGTTCAAGCAGAGCCTCATGTTTTACAATTTCTTTTGTGCCTGAACGATCTGTTAGTATGTCCAAATGATATCCAACCTTTGCTTTCCAGAGATCCATGTCTGCATCTTTCAATGCTAGCTCTTACGAGTGCTCTAATTCTAAAATTTTATTTTAAAATTTTAGTACGCTCAATACTGTTGAGTGTACAAACTGGGAAAGAAAACTACATTTCAGATGCTCTTATTAAATGCTTGGACAAGCTCCAATAGCAGTAAAAAAAAAAAAATCAACAAAACAAACAACAAAAAATCCCGCACCTTCCTGAGCTTGGAAATATTTCACCCAAAATTTATTTATTTGCAACCTGCGAAGTCCTTTTCTGCATCATTAAGAGGAATAATTTAAACCATTTTAAATGTTGGTAAAGCCAGTATTTTAAAATTGATACACTCAAACATCATCTGTTGTAAGTATGTCAGTAGATATAACTAGGAGCCAAGATAAAGCACTGTCTTTAACATAAATGCTGTTTTCTTTTTCCAGTAGATTTTTGTCCAGTGTCTAAGGACAGCCCCTGTAGCTAATCTTGTTTGGATTATAGAAGAGAAACTAGATTCCATTTTAGGGTTTCTCAGTGAATACATTTTGCATATCTCTGTTTTCTAAAGCAAAATGCAGGGGGAATAGGGGAGAAGAAATGAAATGATAACCATTTTTACAGACCTGACAGAATAAAGCAAATGATTAAGTAGACCAGTATTAAAAATAAATAAATTAATTAAAGTTCCAACTGAAGAGTTTTTTTTGAAGTGTGTCCATGCAACTTTTAAGTGACAACTTCATTGAGGCTTAATAGTGTGGTTAATAACATTTTTCCCCTACAATTCTTCAGTGGAAGCTTAAGTGAAACTTACACAGATGCTTTTACTTATCATAGCTACTCTGTCTGGCAAATATATATCATTTGATCTTTAAAGACTCTTCAGTCTATGCAATTAATAGAATCATAGAATAATTTAGGTTTAAGATCTTCTGGTGGGCTTAGAAGTCATCTAGTCCAACCTCTTGTACAAAGCCAGGCAGACTGTAGTCGGAGCAGAATGTTCAGGGCTTAGTCTCATTTATTTTAGAAATCTCCAAAGGGTGGGGATTCTACAGCCTCCTTGGACAACGTAGTACAATGCTTATCTGCCCTCCTTGGAGAATTTTTTTGTTCAAGTCTGACTGGACTCCTCGCTTCACCTTGTGAGTTCTCAAGTTTCTTGGCCTTTCGTAGTGCACCTTGAAGAAGTCTACATTTTCTGAAACCTTGCTTTTGGAGTGGAAGACTGATTAGGTTCCTCCTTGGCCTTCTTTTTTCCAGCTAAAACAAACTCAATTTTTTGAGCATCTCTTTGTACATTATGTGCTCCAGATCCTTGAACATCAAAGCAGCTCTTCACTGGACTCTAAGTTCCTAACTGTTTTGCAGTTGAGGGGCCCCAGACCAGACACAGTTTTCAAGATGAATAAATACCTCATGAATATCACGTAGAGAAGTTGCACGCTTTTCTTCAATCTGCTGACTATGTTTTTGTTCCTGCCCCCTCCTTCTCTTGCAGTGATTGGCACACATATGTGTGAAACTGTCTTCTGTTGTGATTGGGACTTCGTGCTGCACATATATATAAACATAAAATGTACTCAGTTACATTGAGCACGGGCTGGTTGTTTAGTTTAGTACTACTACCTTGTGTGAGGGGAAATAGCAGAAACTTAAGAGACAAAAGCAAAAGATGTAGGCTGAAACAAGAAATATGAAAGTAAGAATTAAATAGTTTAATACTGCTTATTAGCTTTAAATAGAAAGTGCAGAAGGCATTTATATGAAATTTTAAAGGAGCATCTATTGTAGAAACAAATTTGGTAGACTACTGCGGTGGTATTACCCTGCTGGGGAGCTGAGCTCCATTGCAACTGCTCTCTAACTCCCCCTCCTCAAAGGAAAAGGGAGAGAAAAAAAAAAAAAAAGATGGGAAGGGCTCAAGGATTGAGGTAAGTACACTGAGATCACTCAACAAGTATCATCATGGGCAAAACAGACTCAGCATAGGGAGATTAATATAATTTATTGCCTATCGCTAGCAGACTACAACAGTGGGAAATTAAACCAAACTTGAAACACCTTCCTCCCATCCACTCTCTTCCACTACCTACCCCCAAGCAGCGCAGGGGAACAGGGAATGGGGGCTGGGGTCAGTCCCTGATGCTTCACCTCCTCCGCTCCCTCACGGTCCCTCTCTGCCCCTGCTCCCCATGGGGTCCCTCCCACGGGATGCCGTCCTTCCTGAACAGCGGCTGCGGGGGCTGCCCACAGGCAGCAGCTCTTCAAGCACTGCTCCCACACGGCTCCGTACCACGGGGTCCATCCCCCAGGAGCAAACTGCTCCAGCACGGGTCCCCCACGGGTGGCAGCTCCCCCCAGACCCCCTGCTCCTGCGTGGGCTCCTCCCCACGGGCTGCAGCTCCGGCCCGGGGCCTGCTCCTGCGGGGACTCTCTGTGGGCCACATCCACCTGCTCCACCGGGGGCTCCTCCACGGGCTGCAGCATGGAGATCTGCTCCATGTGGGACCCATGGGCTGCAGGGGGACAGCCTGCTGCACCAGGGGCCTCTGCACAGGCCGCAGGGGAACCTGTGCTGCGTGCCTGGAGCACTTCCTGCCCTCCTGCTGCACTGACCTGGGGGTCTGCAGGGCTGCTTCTCACTCCTCTCTCTCCCAGCTTCTGTGGTGCAGCAGATTTTTCCCCCTTTCTTAAAACTGCTCTCCCAGATGCACAGACAACATAATTTATTGACTTGGCTCTGGGTAGTGTCGGGTCTCTTTGGAGCTGGCTGAAACTGTCCCTTATCTAACATGGAACAGTTGCTGGGCTCTGCTCACAGAGGCCACCCCTACAACTCCCCTGGGTTAGTTTTTCCTATAAAGGAGATGGGAGTAAAATATTTTAGAAATACAAGAATAAAAGCAAATCAAACTTGCTTATAAATTTATAGTCTGTCTAGGCGTAAATCCTAGAATTCCAGTTACATTAAGCATAACAAAAAGCAATCACACCTAAAGGCAGGATTATTTTAACCTGATGATGCAGCCAAAGGCAAAAACAAGTGTCCACACTTAATCTTTTTATCATGCCTTAACCAGGTTTATACTCAACAGGAGCTCTTATTTGTGAGCATTACAATCTTGCAAAACATTCATCCACATGCTTTTCTTTTTTGTCCATCAGCCAGAAGGCAGTGATGCTTGCACCCCCTGTTTGCTGTTTTGATTCTTCTTTGAGTTTAGGGCTTAGTATTAGGAATGTACAAAAGTCACACCAGGGAAAGCCCTGACTTGATGGTTTATAAAAATACTAAGGTACTGTTAGGCAACATTGTACTTATTTGTTTAAAATCTATTTGTTTATATATCTTCTGTGTTTAAGATTTGTATTAGTAAATATTTTATGGAACATATTAGCATGAGAAATGGGTAAAGAAACATAGTACTGAAGGAGACTGCAGCATTGGAAAGAAAACTCTGAATACATCGTTTTCCCTTGGTCTGTCACAGGGAAGGCTTGACAATATACAATGTTGAATTTGTTACAGAGTGGTTTGTCAGTGCATAAACTCATGCTCATATTTCCAGCAGTATGAAGTAATGAACAAAGAATCTGAAACGAAGGATGTAATTAATTCAGATTTCAGAAAAACTTGTGATACTGTACGACACAGAAGATGAGCTTACAAAATCAATTAGGAAAAGACCACTGAAATGGATTACAGCAGGATATAAAGGGCAAAGGATAACAGCTCAATATGGAGAGGGATAAACTGTTTTCTAAGTCACTATATTTTTATCACTATCTAAAATAATAAAAGAAGATTAAGTTTCTTGGTTTTATTACAGGTTTATGGAATAGTTAGTAAATGTAATGAACAGGCATTATTAGTGGATGAGCTGGGAAGATTTATGCATCAATAAAATGTATAATGAGTAAAGGCAGCAAATGTACGTTTTAATATCTGGAGGGCTTCAGCCTTTGTTGAATGATGATGCCCTTTTGCAGAGCCCCTTTTGCGGATAGCCCTTAAATTATCTGAATATTTTTTGCAACAGGAGTGTATTATGCCTAAATATCTACAAATATTTAAGTGGCTGACATAGTGTACCACTGTGTTATTTTTTTTTCCTATTTATTTCAAGGAAATCATATTCTAAAAGCTTTAAGACTTCAGATCATTTTTGTGCTATTGGTTGAGCTGCATGTTGATCTCTGAAACAAGATGTTCATGTTATCACTGTTAAAATTTGTTAGTAGATGAAGAGGTATCTAGAATGTATGGATTTATTTCTAAGAAGCTAGGGATATAATGGGCTAACAAATCTAGATCTGTGCTTAACATAGGAAGAAAAAAAGGCACGTAGAGGCTTGTAACTCACTTCCCCCTTGTTTTTCTTCCTCCTCCAAAATCTCCTTGTTAGTTCCACTATATCAGAAGCAGGTAGTAACACCAGGGGAAGGCATAAAATGGACAGAAGATTATTGACGGCTGAAGTAATTACTCCTTTGAGTGAGTTTTAGTTTCTGACTTTGCTACCGTCTTAAAAATCCTGGACAATATTTTGTTGTACTATCCCCAGGGAAAAAATATTATTTATAAATAATATATATGTATATATATATATATATATATTGTTCCATTAAGTTCCACTTATACACAAATATTTTACATTTCCTGAGCCTTAGATGCTTAGATGCTTAGATTTATTTCTTTCCTACCCCTACTTTCTTCGTAGGAGAAAGAGGAGGCTGGTGCCTTATCTCAGGACAGCTGTCCATGGGGCTTTTTTCTTCCTCTGTGAAGCAATCTGGCCTGTTTTCAGTCAAGGGACCCAGAAGGCTCAGAGGAAAAGCAGCTTTAGTATCTCTTGTTCTTTTTGCAACCTGAAGGAGCACTGTTGGTGTGCCCTGAACTCCTTCTCCCCTGCCTTTTTCCCTCCAGATCACTCCACATGTGCCTCTGCAAGCAAGTCAGGCCCAACTTCTACCAGTTTAGTTTCACTAGGGTTCTCATAATTTAGTCTACTTTCTAAAATATGATATGTACATGTGGTGAAATACATCTTGTTCACAGCAAACTGATGTAAAAAACCTTTGGCATCTGTCCCGTTCTTTCAAGCATTAAGTTCATTAAGTAAAATCTCTGTTAGACTTGTCTTGCATGGAAACCCAAACCATCTACACTGAACACATTACTGCTTCTTGTTTATCTGAAATCTACAGATCTACATACCATGCCAGAACTCATTTGCAGAGTAGCATGGGGCAACTTTAATAGAGTCACAGCTTCTAACGTAAATGATACTTTTTTTCAGGCTATGATTTAAGACCCCTTCTTGATTTCTGTTCCCCTTCTTTATCCTACAAATGTACATATATTTCAGCATTGTAAAAAATGATGGAGAATTCAGAGACAAAGATCTGGGGAATATAGAGGCATAGACTGGAGCTTCTAAAGTATTTTCCATTTCCATTGTTTCTCCTAAATTATTTACCATATTTGTATATCTTTTAATGTCTGCTACTCGCCTGCTGCTCTTTTTTTTTTTTTTTTTTTTTTTTTTTTTTTTTTCTCCTGTGCTTTTCTAGCTATTGTGTTGCTAGGACATACCCAAGTAGCTACAAAGGTTACAAAGCATTCAATGGAAGAAGCTTTTCAGTGAAGTGGGAAAGCAGTACAATAATAAATCATATGAAGATTCTGAAATATAAATTTTGAAGTAATATCTTTGTATTTGTAAAAGTATGAGTATGTTTGCAAAAAGCTTGTCTTTGATTAAAAATGAAATAACAGCCCTTTGTGTTCCAACACCCTGAACTGAGTATCTGGTGTTTACAAATCTTGATTTTTCTGAATTGGCAATTTAAAAAGTATTTACTAAAGTATTCAAAAAAATGTGTCAAGTGTGATTAACAATCTGTATTCTAGTACATTTGAACATGAACATTTTTTTGGTAGAGTTGTTTCTAAGCTTCAAAAAATAAATAGATTGTTCATACCACCCTAGGCACTGCTACAATTCTGTATTATTTCAATTTACAGTCTCCTGACAGATAATAGATTTTCCTGAATTGCATGAGGTGCATAGTTTACGGTATTATGCAATAACATCAGCTTTTTTAGGGCTGTTACTACAACTATTTGGCATTTTATTTGAAAAGAAATTGCTCAGTTTGGCTTTGCATTCTCTGCCTTGCAAGAATTTTGAGTCCTTTTACTTTATTATGGAAAACTGGTCATTATTTTGAGAAGTTACAAAACTGAGAATCTAAAATTCTTTCATGTAATAAAAAGCTAATTACTAAACTAGTAACTAGTTATAACTTAGTAACTTATATATATGTGTGTGTTTGTTATTAACTGGATTGTTATTGTTTGTTATTAACTCCTCTCCACTGTATTTCTTACGTTGTCATCTTTTGAACCTTGCCATTTTGATGGTAAGCAGTCAATTTAGAAAACCTGCCAAGAATGAAAGAACTATGTAATAAAGGATAAATAATGTAGATATTTGAATTGTGTAAGAAATACATTTTCAAATATGAAACATTTTTAAATTTGAATAGCAGTGCTTATATAGCTAGATCCACAAATTATGTGACTAAACATCTCAGTTCTCAAAAGCACTGCTCAGACTGCATTCGGTGAGAACTGCCACCTCCTGTATAGGTCTGCATTTATCTTGGTGAGCCTCGTCCAGACAAAATTTGATTCTATGGCTGGAGGCCAGCAGAGCAGCTCTGCCCTCCCCACTGACTGTGGAGAGATGTGTAGGGCTTAGAGGCTGTTTGTTCCTTCCCTCTGGAGTCTCTCAGGGCTGGTCTACAACTTGAAAGTTTTGTTAGCAATTTAATAGGCAATTAAATTCTCAGGAAGTACTTCAAAGGAAAAATGGGTGTTTGGCTGGCAGGAATGGATGTTTTCCAGCCAGAGAAAAGAGAGGAAAAATGTTGCAAGAATGATTTAAGCCCTGTAGGTATTTTTTCAAATAACCTGCCATCAACTGTTGTATTTTCCTACTTTTGTTCAGGAAGTTTGTTCAGGCAAGTTTCTCCAGTCCTCTAACTGAAATAGTAGCTCTAAGGCCACACAGCTTTTGAAGGAATTGAAGCTTCTTCACATCTAGAAAAGCAGACTGCAGGACAGTGTGTGTCTGCCAGTTAATGTCTTTCAAGCACTTGTAAAACTGCAGTAGAGCTGTATCATGGATGGTGATACGGAATAACGTAGAACAACTATTCTTCCAAATAATTGACATACTTAAAGGGTAGCATTAGATGCACAGTATTTCCTATTGAAAGAGTAAATATAGTATTTTGGTGTCTTTGGGAGTTCACACTATTTCTTTTGTTCTTTGGATGAGTGACGATCAGAGAGGGCTGGAGCACCTCTCCTATGGGGACAGGCTGAGGGAGCTGGGGTTGTTCAGGCTGGAGAAGAGAAGGCTTCAGGGAGACCTTAGAGAGGCCTTCCAGTGCCTAAAGGGGACCTACAGGAAAGCTGGAGAGGAACTCTGTGTCAGGGAGTGTGGTGATAGGACAAGGAGCAATGGATGTAAATTAAAAAAGGGTAGATTTAGGGTAGATATTAGAAAGAAATTCTTCACTCAGAGGGTGGTGAGGCACCAGAACACCCAGACAACCTGTGGATGCCCTGTGTCTGGAGGTGTTCAAGGCCAGGCTTGATGGGACTTTGGGCAACCTGGTCTGGTGAGAGGTGTCCCTGCCAGTGGCAGGGGGGTTGCAACTGGGTGGTCTTTAAGGTCCCTTCCAACCCAAGCCAATCTGTGATTCTGTGCAAATACTCGCAATAGCAATGAGATAGTTGAGGAATGTGGAAAAGTCTAAGTTCTAGATGCACCACATCAGATCCTTGGTTAGTGAAATGTTCATGAATTCTGTTAATATATAAAAAAATCTGGAAAGAAACAAAATATTCCTGCAGCCTGCAGATGTTAAAAGTAGAGGTGGGATTCAAAGTGAGCCATAAAATAATTATTTTTCTAAGTTAACAACTGAACCTTGTTTCTTTCTTTACACAGTTCCCCAAACAATATTTTATGTGAAATACAGTTGTGATTCTCAGCATTTTCATAGATTATGCTGCTATCAGTTTTTAACTTAAAAACTAAGCTTTTTAAGCTGTAAAATCAGTTTTCTCACTGCAAGAGTTTGCTTTGTTTAGTCAGTTGAAAATTAACACAAGTTTAGAAAGTTGATGGGGCGCTTTGTTTGACTCATTTTTTTTTGGCACTGCTACTGAAAAGTGATTAGTAACTCATGCTTAAACTATAAAGAAACTAGATCCACACCTATTATTTCCAAAACCCAAGTCGTCCTTTCATGGTGTTTTACACTTTGACACTGCTTTCCCATAAGTAAGTTATGAAAAAGATTTTAAAAGCTTGATTCTTCATACTGCTGTTGCAAAAATCATGCTGGTAGCATGTGAAGCTGCTGGAGCACAGGTAAGTAGGAAATAAAATTTGGAAGGGCTTAGCCTATATTTTCTATAAAATATATTTTATATGTTCTATAGAAACAATCATACTAAAGGTTTACCACAAACAAACGTGCCATACTGACTTGAACTGCCATCACCATCCTTGCCTTTTCCCAGCATTAGTGCAGCATTTAGATAACGCATCTTGAAACTGAAATGAGATCTATTTGTTAATTTGAAGCCTTATCTTTTGAGGAACTGGAAGGGCTGGTGGAGTGGGAGAGAAATTTATGTAATTGCATTTTGGTATGAGAGCTTTCCTGTAGTATATAAAAGAGGGATAACCACACAAAAAGCTTCCCTAAACTTCTGAATTTTTATTGTGCCATATCAAAGTGAATAAAGGTATTTTTTGTTGATGTAACTGTTCTACTTGAAAGACCCAAGATGAATGCTGAATTTTATTCTTTCTCACAAACATGCTGTAGCAGGATGTACTGTTTGCTGAATAGGGCTGAGCTGAGCATCAGGAGTAGCTTCTGGAAAGCATCAAGTAGTATATCAGAGTATGGGCCTGCTATTCCAGAGAAGCCCTACACAAGGGAATACCTAGATTTTGGAAGATACTATCCTGTTATTATTTATGGTTTATAATCTATAGATGCAGTTACTTGGGTTTTCTTGATTGCATAATGGCCCAGCTTCAGGAGAAATATAAATGCCTTAGAGTCTAGTGATTATGGCCCTTTACTAGCTTAAACCTGGACAGAAAAAAGCCTGGAATATAGGTTTCCTCCTACTTCATCACTGCATTGCTTGCAAGTACAACTACCTGTAAGGAAGTTGTGGGGAGCTGGGGGTTGGCCTCTTCTTGCAGATGGTGATAGGACTAGAGGGAATGGTCTCGAATTGTGGCAGTGAAGGTTCTGGTTGGAAATGAGGAGACATTTCTTCTCAGAAAGTAGTCAGGCATTGGGACGGGTTGCCCAGGGAGGTGATGGAGTCACTGTCTCTGGGGGTACTTAAGGAAAGGTTGGATGTGGTGCTTAGGGACACGGTTTAGTCGGTGACACTGGTGGTAGGGTGATGGTTGGACCAAGTTATCTTGGAGGTCTTTTCCAACCTTAATGATTCTATTATTCTGTATACTACTGTGCACTGTGTTACAACTTCCTTCTTCCATGCTCAGTCATACCGTGGTCTCATACTGTACAAGAGGTTTTCAGCTCTGGTTTCTGGTTTCATGCTGATATAACTGTACTTAAAACTCTCAGGAGAAAGAATTATTATATTTTTTTCAGTAGTTTCTGTTGGTTGTGCTAGGTATTTCCTCACTGAGACTGTTGTGAATACTGTGCACAAACACCTGCCTCTTTCGTGTTCATTGTAATGGGAGACGTAGATGCCCAGACCAACTTTGCAAAGTGCATACGCCCTTACTGTGTTCAGTGCTGGGAAGCCTGTGTCAATTGTTTCTCGTTTTGGTCCTAAGTGTTCAAGTAGGATCCTGTGGCTTGTGCATACAGTATTTGAAATTCTGAGCTTGTTTATCATCACATTTGTCATTGAATATCCCCAGAGTTACATAGCTTTCAGCTGGTGGAATGACTTAACCATTCAAAAACAATGTTTTCTTCCCTCAGAGAATGTAAGTAATCAAATGCTACAAACATTGAGTTGCAGATTTTGACAACAATCATGGCAACCTCAGTGGAGGACTCCTCTGTGGGCTATTGACCTTGCATTCAGGGCTGCAGGGCACCTTCAAGAAGGGATATCGTGCAGAGAAGTGAGCATAGGAAAGAAGAGTTACAAAGAACACAGACCTAGGACACAACCAGACTGTAAGGTCAATATAGGTGTGGTGTGTGCCTTGACAAATGACAGTGTTTTTTCTCTGTTACTCATGTGGCTGCCCCACTTGCCTGTTCAGCCCAGCAGCTGCCTGTGAGGTGCCCTATGTGTGACAGTCTCTTCCCAGGGGTGGGTGAGACAGGGTGTGCATGGCACCTTTGCTGGCAGGTACTCTCTTGCACCCTGCTCTCTTCTCGCAGAAGTCAGGAAAATGGGTTGCTCTCCTGAGTACATCAATACTGCATGACCTCCATTTTGTTTTCAGGAGGCACACACTCTGCAGTGGGGTCTGCGGCTCTTTGGTTCTTGTACCCAGTAGTTCCCTTATTTGATTTGAGAAGCATGTTTGGGTGCAATCCCCTCTAATTGAACTCAGCAGCAGAATTGCTATTGACCTTACTTTAGTTAGGATATCATCCATTATCATGGACTGTCTGTCGTGAGATTGCATTCTCATCACGTCATTGCATTCTGGTGGGTGTATGAAAACTGATGGAATAAGCTTTACATGGTTTAACATACTTCCTTAGCTGATTTTTGTCAAGCTCATTTTATCTGTACTAGTCTATGTAAGAGGAAGACCCACACAGACCCAAGCAAAGATGTCAACTATATTTATTTGAAAGGTGAGTGGCTATGGCAGAACAGGAGAAGCCTTCCGTGATGCCTCACATAGCAAACTCACCTGGCCCTTGCTTGGAGTTTGTCACTAAACAGCAGTTACAACACCATTGTTTTTTCAGGTACGACAATTCTTTGCCATTCATTCACATTGGGAAATGACTGAAGGAGCACACCATGCTGTGTTGATGTAGCTGTTGCTTTATAACATGGTGACTTCTCAACTAATCATGTAGCAGATGGGTGTAGAGAAGTCTTTCAAACAGCTGAGCCAGCAGATCTTACTGCCTATCAGCCTGCCTGGCTTTCTCCCTGACGGTGGGTGCTGCTGTCCTGTGAGAACCATCTAAATTGCTCATTGATCATTTACCTGCTTAAGTCTTGACGAGTCCTTTATTGAGCTGCCTGGAAGGAGACTTCTGTCTGTAACCTTACACTACCCGTATTTTGCTAGTGTTGAGGTTAAATTAAATTTGGCACAAACCTGCAGTGGTGAACCAGAAGTTGGTAAAGTTGCTGAAGAGTTGGCGATAATGGCTCTGGTTTAGTCATGTGGATTTGGGGAACACAGGCTAGCATTATAAGTCTAAGGATGGAAAACTAAAAGGTTTGTCATCAAACTTAAATGGCAGAGGTAAGAAGAACAACATCAGTTTAAGTAGAGCTTACGTAAAATCTCATTGACCTTATAGATTAATGAGTAGAGTACTACATTGGTCTGTATGGGCGCTGTCATCAGGGGGAAAGAAATGCTTATAGCATCACTTTGCATTCATTTGGGATCCCTATAAGAATGGTAAAATGTAGCAGGGGATTTCAGAGTTCTAATTAAACACCAGGGATTGCATACCCTCTTTGTTGCAAGCGATGAAATCTAAAATTTGTAGTATAAAGATCATAAAAAAAAAAAACAAAAAAAAAAAAACACCTTTTATTTTCCAACCCATTTAAGCCCTTTGTGAAATAGACAAACTACTATATTTGGAAAGGCACCAGCACTTTCAGGCTTTTATTAAATGATTAATCTCTACAATTTGTGTATTCTGAAGCAGAAACGTTGTTACATAATACATAATGAAGAATATGTCATCTCACATTTATTCCACAGAGGCTTTTGTTTTGGGATTCATGAAGTCTCATGGATCTTCTAAAAATTAGCAGATGTGAGCAGTGTAATGGCTCAGTAATGTCATCTGTCTGGTGTCAGGAGCCCTGTTTTGCAGTAGCTTAAGTGTCTTTTGATACGTGCCCTGGTCTGGTAATGTTTTAAAGCTCTCTGGCTTTACTAAAGAGTAAATGGCCGAGTATCAGCAGTTTCTAAAGCCTTTTAATACTGCTGAAAGAACAGATAATGACAGTGTACAGTGCTAGAACAAGAAAACAAAGACTGGATATACAAATATTGATGGCCACTTAGTTTCTAAAATAATTGCAGTTCATGTGGTTTTGGCTTTTACAAGTTTGGAGTATAGTTCCTTTTTGTTGAATTTCTATGAAGTGTTATTCAGGAAACACATTTCTGCAAGAAAACTGTCAAATGTTTAGCCACAGAAAATGAAAACAGTTCTTTGAAAGGTGTCACCCAGTCATCTGTCAGTGTATTCATTAGTTTTTGAAATGCGACCAAAACAGCCATGAATTAACAAGGAAAAAGTATTTTGAAAGAAGATACATCCTTCTTATGTTAAAAATTATACTAGGGTTTTTATACTGAGAATATATACAGAGAATTTATACTGACATAACCTAGTGGCAAAATGAGAGAAGAAATTAAATATGCTGCCTGGCAAAATATAATAAAAATGGGTTCTGTGGATTATTCAGAAATTCTTTTATCCCCACTTGTTATATAATTTCCTTTAAAGCAAGTCGTGAGAGGCTGGAAAAGGGATGGACAAGCTCTCTGGGAACTAGAAAGGTCCTTTTGTGTGTGCCTACTGCAGCACTTAATCTCAGTGAAGTGGCAAATGGAAAGACTCTACCTACTCTCGCTACCAAAGGAGTGCATTCACCTCTGTTCATAAAGTGCACTGCTTTCTTTCATCAGCAAAGGTTAATATCTTTTTCACTGAATTCTGTATGAAATAAAACCATGTGTAAAGAATTTAATTATGAATTTCTGAGCACAGTGTCTTTAAAATTACAACTGGGTTAGTAGAGCACTTCCTGCAAAAAATCTGGTGTCTATCAACATCTTTCTATAATTGTTAGTAACACTACTGTTAGTTGTTTCACATTTAAAGTAGCTGACTACCTTTAGAGTACAAAAAAAAAAAAAAAAAAAAAAAAAGAGGTATTCCTGCAAATTTTCAAATCAATTGAAGACAGCACCATGCTGAAAGGGAGGAAGAAGCTTTGACATAGGCTATTAAGTGTCACTACCTAGAAAACGTCCCTTGCAGAAACTGAGGAAGTAAGCTTCTTCTAAGTCAGGGTGCTGCATAAAAAGCAGCTTCTGATTTACTTTTGAAAAAATGTCACATCAGACGCTCATATATAAATGAAATACTTTTTTTTTTTTATTTTTTTTTTTTTTTTTTTTTTTTGTAATAACCTACACACCAAGATGTCTCTTGGGCAGTGTTCATGCCAAAAGCAACATTTCCCTTATTCTACTGGACAGTGCTTTTAGAAATTTATTTGGCTCTGCTCTAAGTTGTTTTCCTTGGCTTTGAAGAGTATTTTTCATCAGTGTTTCAGTGGGGAGAAATGCGGTCGACTTAGAGTGATGGGGATACTACAGTAAGGCCCAGCTTGGTTCCATGAAGACTTAGGTTGAGGTTCTAGTTTCACAGGATGTTTCGCTTCAGGTTGTCATTCAAAACATGACATCCAAAAGAAAATGTCATCCAAAGGGGTAGCTCTTTTTGGGTGATCTCTATCAGGTCGGAACCTTATGTCTTCTTACCTAGGTTTCTCTTCTCTTGGATCAATGAACTTGAGGATGCTACAATTCCTAAGTCAAATGTAAGGAGAGAGGGCAGGAAGTTGCAGTGAAGCACTGAAGAAGAGCTCAGCACCTCCCTATCTTCTTGGAAACTGCTTGTTATCAAATCAGAGCAAGCCTAGTGTGAAAATCCGCACTCATTTAAGTATCAACATTCTTACTCAAGAGAAAGGCAATGTTGGAGACAACTGTAAGGACCACTCTTACAAAAACGGGAGTGTAATCAGAGCAGAGGAGGATGGCTTTTAAGAAAGTAGATGTTCTAGTTTACATTAACCTTTTCATACCTGCAAGTGTATAGAATATGTGGACGACTGAGTACTGAAATGTACCCTCATTGAAGTGATGTACTTTGGTGATCAGGAAACTGCACATTTAATTGCTGGCAGAAAGTAGCCCTTATTCCGGCCCATAATGCTTTTATAGTAGCAAAGAGAATTGTATGGCCAACTTCATTTTTACTCCGTGATAAACTTATTTTAGGTTTAATTGAATTCGTTTTCTTCACGGAGATTTCATTAGACGCTTTTTTTGGTACAGGTGTCTTGACCCACATACATTAGAATTTGTTCAATATTAAACAATATTTAAACTATTATTCTGTTCTTTTTAAATCTTTGAGTCTTTTCTTCCTCTTTCTGTTTTCCCCATGACATTCAATATCTCTGCTAAACCAGTGCAGTGACTCAGGTAAACTTTCTCTGATTAAACATGTGAGAAAGCATATGTTTGAAGTTCTGAGTGTCTCAGTCATGCCAATTGTTGGCTTTATGTCTGGAAATTCTGGTTTTTGATATTAAACAACAGGTATATCACACTTTTCCCAGCGTATACTCATGTGAGTGTATCTTGCAGTATTAAAAACAGCGAAGAGTTTAAGCTATTAAAGGAGAAAGGAATGTGGTTCAATTAAGCAGAAATTTTATTATCTTGCATGGCAGCTACCCAGCAGCAAGCATTATGTGTCGAAACGCACATAATTTATTGGGCCCAGCCTAATGCTGGGAACCCACTATCTCATTAAAGGAGAATGAGAAAAGGTCTTACTGCATCTTTACCATCTCTACAGTTTTCTAGGGGGTGCTTCCAGACAATGCCTTTCCACAGCATCAAACTGCTGTTGTAGATCCAACTATGAAGTTAAAAATGGGATGTGTGAATTCAGACATACCCTAGGATACACTAAAAAGCCTGTAACATTTTTGAATAAATACTAATGGGTGCAAATAGGTCAGTTGTCCTTGTGCTCCACTCTTGATTTAAAATAAATAAATAAATAAATAAATAAAAGCCTTAAGATGTGCATCCTAACAGAGACACAAACTCTTTTCCTTTTCTGCTATTTAGGGTTATAAGAGAAGTATTGCTATGCCCTGTTGACGTGCCCTAAACATGTTGATGCCTGTTTTACGATTTTTCCTTCTGGGAGAAGGAAAAAGTGTAAAGCATGTTGATGCCTGTTTTATGCTTTTTCCTCCTGGCTGCAAGGGTTTTCGTTGTCATTGTGTCCAGTGAATGTTCAACAGGAACCAACTTGACATAACCCCTTACATAACCCCTTCCATGAGCTTGATCCAATTCCATCTATAAAACAGTGTGAGAAGTTTGTTTCAGGATCTCAAATGAGAAGACAAAGAAAATCACACTGAAGCTAAGCAAAAAAGAAAAACTAAACAAAACAACAACAAACAGCAAACAAACCAAACACAACCTCAATTTATTTTAATATTTTAATATATTGATATCAAAGACATTGCTTTAATGCACTTAGAGATATAAGTTGATTTTCTGCTTCAAATTTTACTCTGATGATGAACGAATCTATTAGTTTCAGTCTATATGTTGTCTGGATAAACTGAACCCAATTTAATTGTACAATAATTATAAACTAATTTATCATGTGGTTTAGGATAGAAAATGGTGAACTACCAAATCTTTGTAGTGAAACAGCTTGAGTCAATGTACTACAAAAGAAGAAGGGAATACGGATTGGGAGAGGAGTGCTCCTAGAGGAATCACTAGCTATTATCAGCTTGTCTCAGCTGTTGGAACATCCTTCTCTAAGAGGGTATTTTATTATTAATTTAGTATTTTATTACTGAGAAAAGCCCTATTTCAAAGCCTTTACCTCCATATGGGGTATAGAGTGTTCTCATTTAAAGTCTGATTGATTTGTTCCTTGATGGACTTTTATTTCCCGGGACCCTTCTTTGTAGATGGCTACTCTCTCAGCAGTATGGCAAACAGCTCTTCCTCCGGTCTGGTGGTGTCCAGCTAGCTTACAGCCTTCAGGAAGAAAGAAGAGGCAGCATCTGTCTGCCTTTGAGAAGGAAAGGGGCTTAGGAGAGATCAGGCTGGGAGAGGGAGACAAGACATGCATTCCCAACTTAAGGTCCTGCCTTGATTTGTTGCTTCTTTTTGTAAGGAGATACTCTGATCTTGTAGTGGGTGTGCACAACAGCAATACTCGTAAACATCATAAAACTACATGCTGGGTAGGGTTGCCTTCCTCTTGCCCCATCCATCTGCCCTATGAAGTGTTTCCCAAGAGCCCCATGTAAGTCTTTAGCTCTTTCCCACAGACCATACAAAAACTACAAAAGTCCCCACAAGTTCTGCTTTCCACAAGTCCTGCTCCGAGATAGGCATGATATTCTTCTGAGAAAATCTGAACCAGGAGTTGGAGTCATAGAACCCTAGGGAATAACGCCTGAAGGGAAGTTAAAGGTGAGAATAAAACCCAGGCTGATGTGAGAGATTTAAGAACAGGAGATCAAAACTTAGATTCCTCCCAACGGTGCAGTAGTTCCTACATGTCCTTGCAGACCCAATTAAAATAACATTTGATTAAAATGAATAGAACAAAGCACTGTTTTAAGTGGTGCTAAGTCTCTGGATAAATTGGAAAACCAGCAAAATTTAATTTTATATTGAAGATTAAAGAGTACTTTCTGGTCTTAGTTATATTATGGTTTCTCTGGTGTATAAGCAGCAAGGCAATTTAATGTAAAATTAAAAATCTGTGGACAACAGCATCTCTCTCTATATAAATTAGCATGGCTGAGAAAATCATTTTAGCCTTTAATGTTGATTTATAGCAATTTTGTATTCTTTACATGTTGAAATCCAGGACAGTATTATGCTAATACAGCTGTATCACCTGCAGGTGTTACTTGAGAGGCGGGTGAGCAGTTCTTTGTATTTTCTTTGAAAGATCAGACTTTCAAGATGTGCCGTGAGAGGGGTCTGACTGACAAGCTGCCTTATATACTGTTATTCTAACTATAACTGGACTTACTGAAAATTCCCTCACAGACTAAGATAATTTATAAAAGCTATAAAGCACAGCCGATTGATGCTGATTAGGAAAATTATGTATTTTCACTTTTTAAATGTCTTGTTTTCCTGTTTATAGTTTCTTGAAGTTTATCCATCTGAAATGTTCATATTTTGTCCTTGTTTTTTCAATGAAAAATAACATTAGATGTTACAACTGTGCAAAAATTAGAACTGGCAGAATTTGTTTAAATAATTTTTAATAATTGTGCTATGAGAAATTACTATGCAGTGTGCCCATTATTACTAAAGGGAAATCTGTTTTTAATTTTCTGTGCACGTCTAGAAATTTAGCAAATAACCTGGCTTAAGAAAAAAAAAAAAAAAAAAAAGATATTTTGGATGCATAAATATAAAACTGTGTGTTTTCCTGAGAATACGAATTCTGTTGTGTGGTAAAATCATGCTGCCTTGTTTCTGTGCATAGATGTATTGTCAGAAAACACAGATGTTTCTTTTGATACCTCATTGAATTATGTAGATTTTATATATGTAGATATGTTAACAAGCTATTTTATTTTTCATTGATTAAATATATTCATTCTCTAGTGTGGAAAAAATAATACACATCAATTTTCCTACTATTAACAGTGAAAAGTATGGATTACAAGTATGAGAGTTTACTTTTTGTAGTAATGTACTTTTGCAGTACTATCAACAGAATTTCAGATTTTTTTTTGGTAGTGATTTTGGGATTTCATGTGTTTTCCTCTTGCAGTGCTATTTTTACCTTGAAGAATCTTTCTTTCTTTAATTCAATATTTATTTTTAGTTTTGTGGGATGATACTATTTGTCTTCAGAACAACATTCGTGTAACAGAAAAACAGAGAATTTGAAAGAATGCATTGAATGGAAAAATAGTTTTTCCTCAGTCATTGATGTGACAGTGCAGAACTGCACTGAACTTGATTTAAATGACATTAAAAATATCAGTATTATTCCAGTTTGTATTGTTTGGATTTGAGATCTGGATTTAAAGGATAAATTAGTTCTAACAAGCCAAAGAAAACAGTAGTAAACATGGCATTATAAAAGAAATTTCTTTTATCTCCTCAGTGGTAATGTGAATGTGAAATTCAAATGAACCTCTGAACATGGTAAATTTTTACATCAAAGTGTAATGTTTACTTACATAATAGATATGAAGTCCTGGGTAAGTTTTTTTGTTTCATTAATGAATAGCATACACACATAAAAAATGCGAGGAAAGCTATTTCTGAGTTAGGCAACAAACCGGATTAACTTCTCCGTGAATAATGAGCTTTTTTTACCCTAAAGGTTTGAATTAATGATTTGTATATAATAGCTCACTCGGGCTCTAGTTATTAGTTTTGTCCTATTGCTGCTTTGTTAAACTGCACCTAAAATGATGTTATTTCAGTGGTGTTAAGTGCCTTCCCTGATTCTTGTAAACAGAAAATCGAACATATTTTTAGCATATAAAATACATTTTAAATGAAAGGGCACCAGCATGGGGATGTAGGTTAGCACTTCTCATTTAGAAGCTTTCAGTTTTATAATGGTATTTTAAAAACTCTATTAGAAGTGGAAGATTTATGGTGAGAATTAAGCTGCAGGGTTTTATTTTTGATACATTAAAATAAAAAATACATTAAATTAAAAAGCCATATTAATCCTTTACGCTTGTAATAGCAGAGAAATTTTCCATGTTTACATAAACGTGAAACACATAAAAATAAGTCCTTCATTCATATTTTGGAATTACTTTTTTTTAATGTCTTTGATAATGCAGATACAAGAAGATGGCTAGGGAAGAGAATCAGCTGCAATAAAGATTATAGAACAAATCTTTAGAGTTTTAATCAAGCCAAGTTCAGATGAAACCAGGGACAGATCAGATTGAATACCACCAGCAAAATGTGGTGTTAATTCTGAAAAATATTAGTTTTAGTACATTGTATCTGTTATTCCAAGTTGTCCCAGTGAAATACAATAACATTGGGTCTATGCATTTGTGCATTTAGATAAATAAATAATAATGAATAGAATAGACTTAGTAGTCGTTGACAGCAGTTGACACCAGTTGGAAATAATAGCAGGTGAAATGCTGGCTCATCCTCTATTTCATCTTTGTTTCCTATCATTCCATCCAAGGTGCTTCTCCTGCCCTGGATGGGAGTTATCCTTCACTTGTATGTCAGGCTGGCTGTAGCGTTGACTGAAATAAAAACAGTGTGATGAGGAGGATACCCATAATTTGTGCTTCCAAGTCAAAGGGCAGGGCTTTGGAAGAGTCCCTTTGATGAAGAACTGTGCTCCCATCTCTCTGTGTACTACACAGATGTCCTCACATTTGCCTTGTGATGGACCCGGGGGGATCCACAACTTGTCTGAAGCCTCCAGGTGTTGGTTCTTTTCAATATTCTGTAATTACAGCAAGATTGTTTTTTCAGTTAGAATTCTTCTGTTTCTTCGTATGAAATATGAAATATATTTATCTAGATCTATTTATCTACATCTGACCCAACGTATGAAGCTTTAACATGTAGTTTCAACCTTAATGCCTTTAAATATATGTATATTTCCGTTCCTTCTTGCCTTCCCCTCCACCTAGCAAGCCACAGACCGTGCTATTTATTTTCCATCCCCAATCCCACTGCTATGTTTTGCTGCCAGCTGCTTGTCCCGCTCCTTCACCCTCCTCTCCCCCCAGCTCTAAGCTCAGAGCGGCCTCTACCCCGGCCTCTCTCTGGGCCAATCTGCCACCTAATGGAGGACTGACATTACTGTTAATATTTTCAGACAAGACAATGCATCTGGGCCAGGGTGTGCCCTGTGTGTTATGAATGGAAGAAATCCTGGCTGTGTAGTGAGGAGTTTGCCCCTGTGGTGGTGACTGTCCTTGCCTCTCTGTGTAAGCTGCTGAGGGCAGACACCAAATCTCTTTTCCTTTCTCAAGTGCCAGCCAAACAAGCTGGCTGTTAACTGGGCAGTACCATCAGACATGGAAAAAAAAAAAAAAAAAAAAAAAGGCAACAGGAATAGAAACCTGAACGCCAACCTTCCCTGCTTTACTTAATCTACAAAGTCCAAGTGGCCAGCAGCAGCCAGCAGTTCTTGGGAAGGCGATAAAGCAAATCAGCACTTTGCATGCTGTTAGGAGAGCACTTTGCATGCTTGAAAGCTAGGTGCATTTAGAGATACTCATATAGAGAAGTAGTAATATCCAAAAATTGTAAAATTGGCTAGTTTTCTTTGACCATTGCTAGGGCAGTAGTCATCCCTGCATATATGATCCTCGGTGTCACACCTGAGCACAATGACCTGGTTGTGAGCTGTGGCACAGCACTGGCGATATCTGCATGTTTTGGGGAGTCACTTGCTTTGTTCAGGCCTCACATCTTTCTGCTGGGAAGAGCAGCAGCATGAATGAGTGCTATGTAGAGCAGGGGCAGACCTGATCCACGCAGCTATCATCGCCGTGAATGTTACCAGCGTTTTCCAAGAGAAAGGCAGGCGTATTTCTAAAGCTTTGAAGAGTTTGGATCTGAGCTCATGGTAGAATACTCATTTTGGTTTCTAATGGTGTGCAGAGATTCCAAGCTAACAGATGTCATTGTAACTCCTTTAATATAGCTAATTAAAATTAAAACAGCAAGAGTGCTAACTTTTGCCTGTTAAATAGGTGTGACGTATAGGCGGGCAGTCCCCAGCCCCCATCTCCCGAAAATCTACCCAGGGAGCTGGTTGGAGCTTGAACAGTTTGTTCCCTCCGCGCTGTTTACCCTCCTTTGTTCGTGTACTTGTTAGGGTTTTAGATCTGACAGAATGCCTTAGTCCTCAGATTCTGGCACTGTCCCTGCTCCGAGTGACCTCCTCCCTAGCATAACTATTCTGGCATTTCATGCTAATATTAGTGGTTTCTGCTCTACTTCCCAGAGGGAGGAGTTTCCCTATCTTTGAATCAGATTCTGCTCTTTTGCACAGTAAGCTTTTCACAAGAATATCTCCAGGATTGCAGGAACGCTTCTAGACAGATAGTGCTTTTGAGGTGAGCTGTGGGGACGTAAACAAGGTAATTAAGCAGAGTAATGTGTTAGCTTCTCATCAGCAAGCTCTTTGAAGCCCCTTCTCTGGCTTCTCCTGGGTTAAAAAACAAAGAAACAAAACAAAACAAAACAAAACAAAAAAAAAAAAAAAAACCTTCATCATATCTCCTGGGCAAAGAAATTAACATTTCAGGGAGCATTTCAGCTGAGCATCCCTTTTGCATATTTACAAGGAACGCGCTGTAGACACTGAGTTCAGAGCCTTCGCTCAGGATGATGGTGCATTTTCTTCTGCCCACTCTGCAGTTTTCCTTCCTCTTCTGTTTGCACAGTGCAGTACTACTATAACAGCAGTCTGATGATTCATAGACATTTTTTTCACAAGTATTTCTTTTCTGTGTTGCAAAACTTTCAGAGGGAGAGAGATGGGCTACTTGGATGCTTTGTCTGGTTGAAATTCAGTCTGAATTAGACCCTCTGAAAGTGCATTTAATGAGCAAAACTAGGTCATTTGTGTCTTTAAAGATGTTAAAGCATGGTCCAAAGAGCTGTCCTCGCAATACCATCATGTGGGTACCTGTTTTTAACATCCAGGCATTAATTTGTTTTCTGGCACTCACTCTGGATGATTTCTAACTCACTGAGAAATTTAGTAATCAAGCTGAATTCTTTACTCTCCTTAATCACTATGTCTAGTGATGCACTTCAGGACAAACTATGCTTTTTATAAAACTCTGTGACTTATGTTTTCACTCCCTCCTGAGTATTCCCACAGCCTTCAGCAGATTTGCAAAGCTGAACTCAATTCAAGCACTTTAACCAAGTTTTTGAAAGAGCAAAGTATGCATACATGGAGAAGAGATTAAGCATGTTTGCACAGTCTATAATGACTCTAAAGGACTACTGAAATAAATGTCATTCAGACATGATTTTTATGCTCTGTTCTTCCATCTTCTGTTGTAAATGAGGAGGTATAAAAGAAGACGAAAAAGACAGAATCCAGTAGAGGATTTAGGACACTAGAAAGCTCCCAAGCAAACATGAGTTGTCTGAGTTTAAATTTGCACTCCAAAAATGCCATTCAGCTGCTGATTTGACTCTGAAGGCTTCTAAACTTTCAGGGCTTACTAGGTTTACCTCCCTGTTAGAGAAGTATCCGTGGCTTTGCTCTGTCATGTATGTAATCACCCCAGTCAAAGCAGTTTATAATTTAATCTGAGCAGGATCTAGAAAGCAAATGCTCCTCTGTTTAAATCCTCATAAGGGCCAAATCCAGCATATGTCCTAAGGGAATACACAAGGCAACTGTAAAAGAATGCCTCTGCCCTGCTCCACTAAAAAAAAGAAAGGAAAAAAAAAAAAAAAAAGAAAAGAAATCGGAGTGGCTGCTCTCGAAACAAGATTTGAGGCTGTGGATCATGACTGATTTTACATGCTTACCTGCAGCCCTTAGTCAGACATCTGAACTTTGTGCTGAGTTTTTTTTTTTTTTTTTTTTTTTTTTTAACTCTGCATTTGTGGGCACTTCTAGGATGTGGCACTTGCCCTTCCAGAGTAGACACGTGAAATAAGACCTTGCTGAGTGGAACTTGTAAGGCCCTACACCCTCTCTCTTCTAGCTGTATCCCAGTGCATATCACATCCCAGTGTATCACAGTGGTTTGCCAGTGAGATGCAGTTAGCAGCTATAAAATGCTGCAGTGTTCAGGGAAAAATAATGTTAAAGACTCCCAGAAGAAAAAGGGAGAAGTACTTAGAAGAAAATAATAACAACAACCCAAACATACATGTAAACAAATCAAGATCCAAACAGCCTATGCCTTGTCAATGTAGAACAGATCAAAGCTGAGGAATTGCCTTTTCCTAAACTCTGGACCCTTTTCAATCCTGCCCGGGCCAGAGGACTGAACCTTGTGCGAGGCTGTGTCAGCTGGGAGAGCCTCAGACCACATGGAGCAAGCACAGCTCAGTGGCGATGCAAAATGGATGGAAAATGGAGCTGGTGTAGTGCTGGCTCAGCAGCTGGTGCTGAAGTTCCCCTAGAGGCAATTGGATCCTGTTGTGCTGGGGCTGTGTGGGTGCGTAATCAGCTCTGGTACTTGTGTGAAAGAGCTTCTGTTTGAATGGCAGATGTGTTGGCTATTGCCATGGGAGACATAAGTAGGCAAATACTAGGTTTATTTTTATAGGAACAAGTCTTAAGAAAAGAAACAGGAATAGCACTGTGTTGTGAGCTACTTCACAAACATTTTCTTTTTACTGCTAATTTAAACTGTTAGAAGTAACATGATAAAATTGAAGAAAAAGCACACATCACATCAGGATGGAGAACTCTCGTAGTCACTAGCAGCCATTAATAGTTATTGAACAGTCAGTATTGGAGATAGGTATTTTTAATCAGCAAGTCTCAGTGTGATGGGTCTGCCTCTGAATTCTGAAAGAGATAATGGGGGAGATTTCTAGTTCACAGGTTTTAATTTTTAATGCATTCCTTGAGACTGGAAGAAAGCTGGTGTTATGCCCAGATTCAGAGTAGACAAGCAGATTGAGCGGGTAAATATAGCCTGATATAAATCACAGTGAACATATGGAAAAAGCTGATTGAGGATTCAGCTGATAGGGAATTAAAGGCCGTGAGTGAAATTAATTCTAGTCAACATAGTCTTATGGAAAGTAGGGCTTGTAAAACAAATAATTGATGAAAACTTGATTTTAATCTTTTAATATTTGATAAAACTACAAGTTTGATAAGACAATGCTGTTGATGTAATAGACTTTGAAAAGCATTCATTTGCTATGATATGAAACTGATTAATAAGTGCAGAAATTGAACTGTATAATGAAACAGAGCAGACTTGAATGAACAGCAAACTGGCTAGCAGGTCTTAATATATGATAGTCAATAAAGAAGCATCAATGACTAAGTGGTTTTCCTGTAGTGTTCTCATGAGGAGCAACGCAAAGGCCAATCACATGTAACATTTTCTCTGCTGACTCTATCAGCTGTAATTTTACGCTTTGAAATTAGCAGGTGGTCTGAAGTTTGGCATAACAGCAATAACCCTGAAGACAAGTCAATCAAGACAGATTGAGGCGACTGAGTGAGACAGATTTTTGTTTTAAAATACTGTTACATGAAAACAATCCATGTAAGAAGAAGGAAGCTATCAGGCCATGTGTTGTGGTTTAACTGAACATTTTACTCATTTTTTGGGATTCTGCACTTGTTCAGGGGTGAAGTTCCAAAATGCTGGAGGTGCCCACTGTCCTAGGTGCCTGCCCTCCCACACTCCCTGCCACTCATAACTGTTCAGCATTGGGGCAGATCTCTGAATGGTATTCTTAAATAGTTGTTTAAACTGAACCTGAAATGCATTCAGGAGGCATAACAATAGGAACGTGTTGGTTTGAACATCCCAAGGATATTCAGAATTCTCAAGAGCTGTTGTAATTAGCCTGGAGGACAACTGGGAGGTGTAGGAGAAAGGGAAGGTGAAGGAGCAGGGAAAATAATGGGCATAAGCTTGGTGAACAGGAGGTCAGATAAGATAATTTAATATTCCGTGATGACTTTAAATGGTATATCTACATCAGACTGTGAAAAATGGTTATTTTGGAGGAAAGCAAAGTCGTGTTTGTAATTTGGTGTGTTTTGGAAAGTTCAATATTTTTTTTAATGTGTACTCCTGTATTCTGCCACCCCGGAGCTATGTATCCTACAGTGGGTAATTAAAAAGCATCTAACTGGAAATAGGACATATCTTGGACAATTTACATCTAATAGTTGAGTTGACTACATGTTTTTTCAAGAGCAGAATTTTGAATAGGACTCTGTTGTCACCTTCATGAGCAAACGTTTAGTCTATGAAGTCATGCTACCCACATAAACAAAAGTAGAATAAAGGCAGTATCGAAACAGCATCATTGTTTCTTTTAGTACTGTATACATGCTACTTAGGTACTGTAAGTGTATTATCTGTTTCTATTTGAAAGATTTTAAACAAAATAATAATTTCTAATCAGATATTTTAGTGTTACCTGTTGCTGCAAAGGCTGGATAAGCTGTAAAGAAATGTGTTAAATTTGAAATTAGTTTTCTCAAAAAAATTAACCCATATTGCTGTTACTTCCATGATTATCATAGTTGTATAAAATACATAAGCCCTGCAAAGGTAGGGCTTTGGTGAGGGAATTGCAGTTATCAAAAGCAAGCACTTCTTTGTGCTTTTTCCCATTAAGAAATTATGTAAATAAAATATGTATTATCAACACATTTTATGTACAAATCATTAAATCCATTTACCTAATTTGAAATGGTTGTTCATGTTTCTATAGAACTTTATATAAGGTGGCCTTGAAACAGTTTCCCTTGAAAAATGTTTATTTTTGCTGTATACGCTCTGTGAGAAAAAATACAGGTGTTAGACCGATGAAACAGAGGAAGTGACATTCATACAGATCTTTGTGTCTTAGTATAATCTAATTGAATAGAAAAATACATAATCAGTTGTTGCATCAAAACTCTGTAGATTAATATTATGCTTAAAAAATATGCTTATTGCACTAGGTGGAATTTCAGTAAATACACTCTCTTACACCTCTTACATCCTCTTGAAGGATATTGTGGCTGCGGTTATGAGGGAATCAAGGATGCAGCATGCTCTTGTGAAAGACAATGTAAGGATGTTCCACCCCTGTTGGAGCTACAGAAGGATGTTCCCTCTGTCAGCTGTGCCTTAACTGATTAATCTTAAAGATGTCCACTGAGAGTGTGTCTGTATTATTATCCTAATCAGTAATTAGCACTACTCGGTAGTAGTATACTGTTGTAAAGTGCAGCGTACTGTGTGCATTTCATGATCATGCACTGTTCAGTTGTTATCACTCTCTCGGGCAGATTTTGACATGAGCCAACCATTGCACTCCGCCAGCCTGGGTGTGAATGGCTGGGTGTGATTCAGGGCATTGCACGGTTCAGTGACTGCTGCCATGGTGTAGGTGGTATGGGGGCTTCCTTTGGAGGGGAAGGGATGTAAGCTGTGATGTCTCATTTGCTCTTTAAGGAGAAGGTTCCCAGCCCATTTCATTTACAGTATGAAATGAAGACTGAGATTCTGCCTCCCTTCCGTATGAGTGCTGTTTTTCCTAGCTCCTTCGGTGTTTTCAGAGCATCTGTTTTTGTCATTGTCTTTTTTTTTTTTTCTGATCAGAAGTGTCCAGACGTGTGAGTCACAGCAAAGAGGTCACTGGCACCAAGCTGTGTTTTGTGCTGCTGCCAAATGTTCTACCTCGGGCTCATGGGTGCTTTCATGCTCCCAGTCATTGTCTGTCTGTAGCCCCTCCTTAAAAAGTGATCATATCCTTTTTAAAATTAAAAAAAAAAAGGGGGGGGGGGAATTGGATGTCTCTCACTTGATCCCAGCTCCTGTCTAATACATAAAAAGCTGCCCCTTTGAGACATGATATTACGCTTTGTGATTAAATATTATTATATTTTGCTTATGTATTAATATTTACCTTGGCTGCTGTTTGCTACACCATAGCTTCAACCTTTAGTCCATGTTTTTACTAACAATGAGCATCTCAGCATGAAGCATAGGTGTCATAACTGATATTTTATGTACATAAGAGGTATGTAAGCACAGGGAATCTTATTTTGTACAAATCAGTGAATAGAATCCCAAATGACCTATCAAAATCTGTGTGTTTTCCTATGAAAAGGAAAAGACAAAGTATCTGAGTTTTATGAGAGTTGCTAGGTAAATTAGCTTGAGGAAAATGCAGTCTGCTATATAAATATTTCAGGTTTTGAAATTCAAGTATTTACGTTGATCTGCATTTAGAAGTCTGGCTGTACTTTGTATCAGATAATATTATGTCAAAACAGCGTTTAGTTCCAGTCAGCAGCTGTTGCATTCATACTGAATTATGTCAGATGTAATCAGGAATACGTTCAACAAGAGCGTGCAGTTGTGCTGACGAACCTAAAATCATTCTCAGTTAAATATGTTCTATCACAAATCATCTGGGCACGTTGACTCTGTGCAGAATGCCAAGGCAGTGTGCGGGCTCAGCTTTGTAATTCCCGCCGCCTGCTGAATCCTGCATCACACCCAGGCATTGCAGCAGTGGACTCAAGAGGTATCTTACTGGAATGTTGCAATAGCAGTGGTGGATGAGGGGGGGCATTTTCTCAAGGGTATTATTTTCACAGTCATTTCAGTTGCATATGCCTGACTCACCATTGCTCACGTATTCATTTGTACTTGTTCAAAGGGGATACAGCTAATTCTAAAATACTCTCAAATTACTGTAGTAGTCAATTCACACAACGAAAGAACGGGACATTAAAGTGAATAATCAAGTTCTCAGAGTTTCTTAAAGAGAAATGACATTTTTCTGGGAGAAGAAACAGTAAAAGTCTTGGTTCGCTTGTCAAACAGTACAAAGAGTGTCCTCTAAATCCTAGGTCAAACACCTTGTACAGAGAGAGCAGCTTGTAAATACAGATGCATAGTTCAGGGGTGAACTTGCAGTGATGTAATGAAGTGGTTACATAAAAATCAGGAGGGCACTTTGTGAAAACCTAGCCAAAGAAAAGCAGACAGCTGTAGTCCGTGGGATGAAGTCAGCTCTTCTGGAGAGCACTTCAGTGCAGGGAACGTCCTGGAGTGCTCTGCATTATTCCAAAGAGAAGCCTTTCTTCAGCTTACTGACTGCAGAGGGAACAGAGGACACCCACCAGATAGCTTATGTGCCAAAAACGGGATGGCAGAAGTGTTTCTCCCCTTTCCCAGTTAAAAGCTCCAGCCTGTTAGGGTGCTCATTTGGAATGTGAGAGGGTTTGGTTTATTTTTGTAGGAGAGTCTGAATCCACTTGTCATGCCTCCTTGTGGTACACTTCAACCACTTACCAGGTAGTTTGGAGTTAGGCTGACCACCTTCTCTGCTCATGCAGTTCCAGTTTGTATAAATAATTATGCAAGGGCTAGAACTTAGGTGTTCTTGCTTCCTATGAGTTTTCTTATCACTCCATCAGCCATGACAAATGCTTAATTGTTTTGTTATGATGTCCTATAGTGTAGATAGCTTTGAATGTGAACAAGTAATTTGCCCTCTCACATGGTGCCCTAGTCAGCAGTTCCCAGGAGCTCGAGGGAGCAATGTGGGTCTAGGAGTTTAACCTGCTGGGATGTTTTGATCTCAAAACAAACACTCGAGTGACAGTAAGAATCAGAGAGTTTGATGTGCTAGGTCAGTAGAGGTTGAGCCCTATACCTCAGTGCCGGTTTCCCAATCCAGTCTCTGATCAGAAGACCATACAATAAGAAAGCCCATTTACGGCAGCAATTCAGACACCATTTTTTTTTTCTGTAAACTGAAGATTAAGCCAAATTCTTTGCATAGACTGGTTTAAGTAACTTCAGGAATCAATAAATCAGCTTCATGAATTACAATAGTATTTGTAAGGCAGCTGTTTCTCTGCAACTTTTGCTTCTTGTGGACTTGATAGCATTGTGGTTTCCATTTATATGCATAGCTTGTGAAATGCTCTCTTAAAGATAAGTTCTTGCTGATCACTGTGAACTTTCTGGTCAGTCTGGCATATGAAAAGCACTTTCTCAGCTGATGTCCAGCTACTGCTGTTGGGTAAGCAACATTTGGATTTCTAAGGCTGTATTCTTACAGTTCTTTGTAGGTCACCGTTGATGATGGGGCTCACCAGTAGCTAGTTTTTAACCTTTCAATGTTCTTCAAAGTTAGAACATGGTCTTGAATGCAGTGAAAATAAGAAGGGAATCAGAATCATTCTTCTGCCTCAGTTTAATATGGTTGCTCATTCTTGGTTGAGGAGGAAGACCTAGTCTATTTCAAAAAAAGATTTCCCTGGATTTTCATTTCTGCCACTTCCTCACATAGGCAAGAAGAGAGTTTCATAGTGTGCTCATAGTTAATTAGATTTTGGCATTCGTGCTAGATATGACAAGTATTTTTATGCCATTTTTTATGGCTGGAATCAGAAATCCAGGAGTAGGAGCCTAGGTTCCTATATAGTATATAAGCCAGCACCTCAGCACGGCAATCCATAAAGTCTTTCGTATTCAGTCTACAGCTGTCTCTTAGAAACAGCTCAAAAAGGGGAGAACTAAGTTGTCTAAGTTAGATCCCATAGTTCACTTAGCAAATCTTTGGCCAGAGATGTTTTCATTAGAGTAGATGCCTAAAATAACTCCTTCAAAGACTTATTCAGGGTATTTGAAAGAGAGATGAGGTGGGCATTCAGAGTTTTTATTACCAAAATCTATTTCAGGTGACTATTATCTCTAATATATGCTGTTTTTTAACTAGAGCTGAAGATTTATCCTTCTTAGAAAAACCATTTGTATTTCCACTCAACAAAGTTATCAGCATTCACTATCTTCCTTAGGAATTCCTGCAAGTATTCTGATCTAGGTATCCTAGGAACTTCTGGATGTCTGCTTGGATTTCAGTAGAGCACATGGTGTAGAAAGGATCCATGGATATAATAAGTAGACTGATATGTTAACTAACATAAGATCACTCAACTCTCCATAGTATTTACATGTTGTTGTTCTTTTATTTTATCTGCCAGGTTTCTTGTCTGTATTTACATAACTGTTCCAAGCTACCTAATCTGATGAAGTTGGACCTCATTCTTCAAGTGTGATTTACTCAACACAGCCTAAAATCATGATGAAAAATAGCATATCTGCAAGCAAAGCTTCATTGGTTTTCTTTCTGTACCAAATGATTTCTGCATTGGATGTACCTCTTGACTGTAAGTATTAACTTGCTAAATAACTGCAGAATAATGGAAGATTAGTTAAATAATTTCAGTATAGGAGGATGAAGATAGCTCCAACATGGAACTGAACATGGAGTGTGTTTGCTCACTTCAGTCAGGACATTATGATTATGAATATTTACTGAAGGTTTTCAAAATCTGCATTTAAAATATCTTACATGATTCACTGGAGAAAGGTTAACAGAGGATTCTCAGATATACCACTGTAGTGTGTCTTTATTGAACGCTTTAGTCGATCAAAACAAAGAAGGGCAGAGAAGCCCAGCTAAACGCTAATTATCTGTGAAACTAAGATCAGATTGGCAATTTCAATTGACCTAAAGAGAGGGTGCAAAGAGGATGGAGCCCTACGCTTTTCAGTGGTGCCCAGTACCAGAACAAGAGGCACTGGGCACAAAACTGGAGCACAAGAGGTTTTGTCTGAGCATCAGGAAGCACTTCTTTACTGAACAGGTGACAGAGAGCACTGGAACATGCTGCCCAAAGAAATTATGGATTCTCCCTCCTTGGAAATCTTCAAAAGCCATGCTCCTGGGCAATCTGCTCTGCCCAAACAAACTGCCCAAACAAAACAAACTGCCCAAACAAACAAACAAACAAAAACAAACAAACAAACAAAAAAAACAGGACAGTTCCTATTTGCTGTGAAACAGGCACACTTATCTTCATATAAGAGGTTTCCAGGAGATTATACGAGATCCAGTAAAAGATTCAAATACCCACACTGTGGAAGCATCTTGCTTTTTGATCCAAAAGAGTAAGTTAAGCTCTTAGATTTCCTAAGCAGTGCCTGAAAAGAATTAAGTATCTAACTTTTACATAAGAGCATGTTTGCTGAACAGGGAACTCTAGCTTTAACCAGTCAGGAAACATCTAGAAGGGGTGAAATCCCAGGATATGAAATTTTTGTGTCTTACTCTAGACTGTGATAGTGGGAAAACAGAGCCTTGAAGGTAGATGAAAAGTAAGCAATGGTAACTGCTGTGTTTTATAGCCCTAATAGCTAATTCTATGAATTTATTCATGCTTCAGGTTGTTATTTTCTTCTTAATATAACATGATCACATTTTCAGAATTCAGTGAACCATGTTGCACCTCACATTGACTATTCATTTGTTAGAGTAATTACCAGAGAAAAGTACATCAGGGTTGGCATTAAATTGATGAATTAATACATCAGTAAATTCACCTAGGATTCTGATCCTCATGGCTTTTCTTTACCCTCGTGTTTTTGGTACCTTCCTCCCTTCCATAAATGCATGTTTTTCTTTAATAATCATTGACATGAAGTGCAACTGCTTCAGTGTGTTTCCCCCCCATACATATTTCCAAGCCTCTCAAGCCAATGACCTTTATTTCTGTGACAAGATCAATATATATAAATGACAAGACTTGTAGTGCTGTGAATGCCTTTAGAATGTTAAATTGTGGTTTATAAAGAGCTTTAAAAGTATGATGAACAAAAGTCTTAATTTTCTAAACTTAATTTTTCTCCACAAATGTTTTTTTGCAGGCTAGAAATATTGTTTTAACACCTTGTAGTTTAGAAACTGATGTAAATTGTGCACCATTCTAATATCTCCTGTAAAGAGCACCACCTCAGCTTAAATTAACCAGGAATGCATTAGCAGACAAAAATGAGTAGCCCTTTTAGATGTATCACATTAACTCTCAATTAACATGGTCTGTACTACATAATATTTAATAGCTGTGTTAGATCTGATAAAGTCACATACTTCAATTTTTAGCCAAAGATTATATTAACTGAAATTATGTCTGTAATTATGTTACTGTTTTCATAAATAATGGTTAGAATGGCATCTGGGAGAGCACCACAAAATAAAGACTTATGTTGTATTTTCTGTGAGTCTTCCCCACACACCCACCACAGAAACCTGGTGGTAAGAAAATACTTGATTATTTGGACCTTAGGTTTCATCCGGGTTAGCAGTTTTTATGCTCTTCAGTGTCTCTCTGTAGGTGAGCGACGACTGAGAGTGTAGCTGACCAAAAGCAGTTTACTCGCTCTGAAATTTTAATGATGAAGAGAGATATATGCAAAATATCTGAAGCAAAGAAGATGTAAAAAACGAAATGACTTTTTCCTTTTAGTTATTTTTCAAACTAAAAGGAATTGCGTGCCTGTTGAGTAGAATTAAATGCTTTTGTTTTTGTAAGAGTAATTCTAGCCTGAAGCTTTCTCTTTGTTCTTCCGTTTGGTCATACGGGGAGATTGATTTTGATTGCAGCATGAGGGCAATGCACTCCATTAATTCTAATTTCCTCTCTCCTATGTATCAGTGGTTTGTGTCCTTGGAAGGCCAAAATCACATACCACACTTGCCCTTAAAAAGGCAACACTTTAGAAAAGGTCCTTATGCCACGAACTTTGAGATAATTGTAGTAATTTCTGACACCACAGAAATCATTGCTGGAATTGAAGGCATCATGGCCCAGGTTACAATACTAGCAGTTTTCTTTTTCATGGTGACCAATGCACTTTTCAGACATAATTATCTTCCCTCTCAAAAATGCTAATTTTCTTTTAACTAACAAATGTTTCTCTTTAATCTCCATTTTCCATTCACCTGCTGATTCTGATGGGGGAATAAAAGCAAAACTTCTAGAAGAATGTAAGTTCCTGTCCACAAAAACTAGACTGTGTGCTGCTGAAAATTAATACTGATTGTGTTGCAAATTGAGTATGCAGTCCAACAAAATGTGTGATTCTTTCTTTTTTATTTATTTATTTTTTGCTGTGGCTAGATGCTTTGTGCATGCAATGTTCAGAAAACGCTACTGTACATGAAACTTTCTGGTATTTTGATCCAATGAGTCGTATGATTTTTGATTGTATGCTATCTGAACATTAAAATTCTTAATATCAGCATGAGCAGTGTTTTTTTTTTTTAACTAGTACTTTCAGGAGTAAATATACTTGATAAAAAAATCATTGGAATATATGTAGCACATGTAAAATATATGCTATTTTACATGTTTGAGTTGGACATATTTTATGTCCTTAAAAAGAGTGTATACAGTTATTTAAATATACGTAATCTTTTACGGGATCTTCTAACACAGCTCTAGTATCATGGTTAATTTAATGAGTTTTAAGTTCAGTGCATAGCCTTCAGGTCATTGATGTGCATGCGAGGAATATACTGTATGTGGTACATTGCTCATGTCATGTCCCTTTTCAGAGTATGCTTGCTTTTCCCAAGAAAGCATCTGATTTGTACTGACCCTGTGAACTGCCTCTGAGAGGGAGAAGGACTATAACTGCTTCTCTAAATACACAAAAAGTCCTTATCATGTAGCAACATTGCTTTCATTTTTTAATCACTCTCCTTTCTGCAGTGAGGAAGAAGAGCACAAGCTAGCTCTGCATTGCCTGTTCTTTCCCACTTAGCTGTTATATCTCATTACGATGCCATGATACTATTTTTTTTTGGCCATTTCTTGAGGGGAGTGCTTTATAGACCACTACATCTTCCTTCAGAATCCTTACTTCATGTATAATGGTAGGGAAGACTTAAACTAAAAATCCCAGTTTTACAGTTTTAACTAGCTAGAGTGAGACACGGGAACACAGTTAACTAATGATTGAAATACTTTGGCTAGGAGTGACCCCAAAGTAGTAGCAGAGTGTATTTACAATATCTGCACAGGCATTTTTGCAAGGATGTTATTAAACTGGTTCCTTTAGTTGACACTAAGCTATAAATAGATTGATAATACTGAGGAAGACACATTTCTCATTATCTTATTATCATAAACAGGATTTATCTATGAAAAATGTTCATAGATAATGCAATAGATTATAAATTACTTTAAATAGGTAGGCACCATCCACTTTATCAGGCAAATAAATTCTATTTTATGCTAATAATTCCAGAATGCTTGATAAATCAAATTTAAATGTTTGTTTCTCCTGGGGCAATTCACAAGATTAATTATATTTTTGTTATTTTTCTTTTAGGAGAATCGCTACTGGAATTTTCCAAATACTTACTCTATTTGGAAACTCTTAGTTACTATTTTTGTCATCTTTTACTTCTAACTCTTTTACTCCTGAAAAGTAGCTCCTAAATGCATGCTTTGTAGATTAATTCAGTATGTTGAGCGTGATAAATTTCTGAAAAGTTTACAACCATGGAGAATATGGAAGTATGTCAAATCTGTAGAAATAAAAAGTAATATATATTTTTCATTCCGTGTGTTAAAAATGTTTTGTGTGGGTTTATATCTCACAACTGTTCATCTGAGGTATGTTGGAATTCGAGTGTCCTTTGGCTTCATGAAGGCCTATTGGAATCTGCTGTATAGAAATGATATCCAATAAGCTTCTTGACTAAGATTTTCCTCCACTGTAACCTGACATAGCTCACTTGTAAGTAGTATAGCTACACTGATCTAGAGGAGTAGAGGGTTTCAGCCTCCAAATACAAAGGATACTTTAATCCCAGTCTTTTGTTGATGATTTTGCTGCTTATTGTAGTTCTGCTTTCTCCATTTACATAACTGTCTTGCTGATGCTTTGAAGATATTTTTAAATTCCTTTCTGTTTCTTATATTCCACAATGAAGTGTCCCAGCCTCCAACGATAACTCAGCAATCTCCAAAAGATTATATCGTTGACCCTCGAGAGAATATTGTAATACAGTGTGAAGCAAAAGGAAAGCCACCTCCCAGGTCAGTAGCATCTTATTTTGCTTGTGTAGGCCTAATAAAATAGGAAAACTGGGAGAAAATAATGTAAATTTTGTAAACTAACCTACTTTCTTATGTGTATGCTTGCACACACAGAAACATGCATGCACTCCCACTGTTGAAATTTAAACAGCTGCCAGAAAGTGGCATATATATATATAAATATATATATATATATATATATATATATTTGACTATGCTTATCCTTGAGATTTAAACTTTTCTGTAGTCAGCAAGTAACTGTAGTAGTTTTTTTCTCCTCAAAGCTCTAGCAACAAAATAATACTAGATTGGTAAAGGAGCAGATAGGTAAGTGTCTATGGAAAGCACTAAAAGGTATGCCATACTAAATTGGAGCACATTTCTGATTTAGGCATAGTGTCTAAGAAGAATGCGCATTGAATAAATTCAGAATAACATTAGTAAATTTTTATTCAACGTTTTTTAAAATGCTCCTTTTATGAGGTTCATCTTGAAATACGTAAGTATTTTGTTGGGAGTCCAGTAAAGTGTATCAGTCTATGGCTAAATGATCAGCAGCCTTGATTTATCCAGTGTATTTGCAGGTCTTGAGTTTTGTTTTTAGCAAAAATGGCAATGCTATGTATAGTTTGGAATCCTGATCATCTTCTGTTTTAAAACCCTGCTTCAGGATCTGCAGATGAGGAGCTTCCAAATATTTTTGCTGAATACCTGCACTGGAATCTCAGTAGCAGTGGTGCCTTCTTCCATTGCCAGTAACTGCTTGTGATTTCTGGGACTGTAAACAGAAATGTGCATCACTGTGTTCTCAGTACAGTTACGCTACAATTTATTAGCAACATCAGTCTATAATTGCTCCTCAGACACATACCAAGCTCATTAAATATACTTAATATGAATAACTGATGTTTTCCTACATTATTCTTTCTGGTTGCCTTAGGATCACGGTCATTATCATGCTGAATGGTGAAGCAGAAGCAGAATGATGAAGATGGAGATTTTCTGTGATACTGTCACCCTTTTTAGTGTTTTGTTAATAATAAGAATATCATAATGTTGCACTTTTTATGAGCATTTTAATTTGACAGGCATAATGCCATGGCATTGTAGCACAAAGCTGGCATAAAGATTTATGGATGTTCTTCTACCTGGCGCTTGAGCAGCAAAGGTTCTGACTTCTATGTATCTCAAGTTCAGGGGTTTGTCACCTCTCATGTGAAGCTACATTACAGTTCCACACACTCTTCACAGCATTACTGGTAGCTGAGGACTACAGAAACCCAACATTCTGCAGCTTTACCTGCAAAGCCCTCAGAAAAAGGTTCACTATTCATTCACTGTGCACACAGGTCCTCCCAAAACCAACACCACTGCAGTGCGAGGCAGCTGGTCAGGTCCAGTTCTTCTGTTCTCTCAAACCACAAAGTGCAAATAGCAAGTCCGGTCCTGCTGTCCAGCTGCAGGAGGTCAGGGCATAATCTAAGTGACTTAAAATTGGAGCTTTTCCAGTACCATATATATGGATGCTTCCAGGTAGCATTCTAACCTGTAAGCATATACAGTATTTGTGTGTGTCAAAGTTTATGAAGCAGAAGTGTAACAAGTACAAAACATGCTGTTCACAGCATTCAAAACTGAGTGCTCGAGACTTCACAGGCATTGGTTTAGCTCTGTATAACTGTACATTTGACCATTAACAAATCTTAATCAGAAATTTAAAAAACTAACTAAAAATTAAAGAATTGGTGTTTACGGTAGTATAAGATGGATGCTGCAAATCCTGGCTTTTTACAATTTTTAAATGAGTTCAAATAGTCTTCATTTCTAGCGGCTAGTTTTCAAAATATCCTTTCTTTTAACACCAGTATAAAACTACTAGATTAATTATGGACTATCAGACTGCAACATTTCATTTAATGAATCATAAGTCTTTGTGTTAGAGTAGTGAAAAAAAATCAAACTCACTACAGTCTTTAATTCATGTGCTGAACTTTAAAATGGCCAAGCCAATTATGAGAAATGATTTCCTGCTGGGACCCAAGATGATGCATTTCAGCCCAGAGCAAGTTTTTAAAGGCAGGTTTATAAAACCTTTCAACAATAGGTTTTAAAGTGGAAATGCTAATGTAGCTTTAGGAATATCTGTTCTAGCAGATGTTACTATATTACTTTTAGTAGAAAATAAATCAGTTCTTTTCCATATATGATTAATATCTGCATTTTTTATTGTAATTTTTAAAATAAAAATATTGACTTTGAAAAGGATTCCTTTAACAAGTTCAGCCAAGCCTTTTATCTTAAACTGTTGGCAGATTTCTTATATTAAAAAAGTATTTCTTAATTTGCTATTTACTTTATTGATTAATTTAGTTTGGCAACAATTCTTACTTACCTGCTAAGGAATAAATACTATGTATCATTGAAAATGACTTTTTTTTTCACGGTTTTCTTCATATAGTATACAAAAGGCAACCGAAGAAGCAACTTCTCTTTTCGCTTTTATTATTTAGCTTCTCCTGGACACGCAATGGAACTCATTTTGATATAGATAAAGATGAACAGGTAACAATGAAACCAAATTCAGGAACCCTTGTCATAAACATTATGAATGGTGGGAAGGCAGAAGCATATGAAGGAGTATACCAGTGTACAGCAAGAAATGAACGAGGAGCAGCCATCTCCAACAATATTGTTATAAGGCCTTCTAGTAAGTGGAACTCCAACTAAAATGTGAAAGAGATGTATTTGTTTTCTTATGGATGTTTTGCTTCATTTTCTTCTTTTCCATTTAAAAAAAATACGTCATTAAAGTGATTGAAAGTGTAATTCCTGATATTCAGATTTTATAATATATTGCATATCCCCCAAACTTTCTTAGAATATTTAATAACCAAAATGCTTTCCTAATTTTTGTCAGTACATCTGGATGACCTGAGATGTTTAAAATTTGGTTTGTATTTATGACATTACAATCTGGATAAACTGCTTAAAACTAAGGCACAGAATGGTTGAGGGCAATTCCAACTATCTTTCTGATGGTTGTATTCCATAGTTTTTATAATAGCTTTAATTCAGAACATATTGAGACCAAAAAGATGATAAAGCTCAAAAATTTTAATTAATGATAAACTGCTTCTACAGCTTTTTATGTGATTTTAATCTCAGAACAGTTTTTCAAGCTCCTCATCTTAAAATCTGTCATTCTCATAGGTTTTATTAGAACATATTATTTCAGGAAGGTCTAATTTTTTAAATCACTTTCTATAGGATCCCCTTTGTGGACTAAAGAAAAACTAGAACCAAACCAGGTCCGAGAAGGTGATTCTCTAGTACTACACTGCAGACCTCCGGTTGGCTTACCACCACCTATAATATTTTGGATGGATAATGGTGAGTTTCTTTTGACTTAGTTTACTTTTCACAGTTTTTCTACATAGTTGATCATTACTTACCAAGACTATAAAGAATTTCCAGTTCTGTAGAAATGAATAAACTAGCAGATATGCAGCCCAAAAGCATGAAGTCAAAAGCAGATGAAGAGCTTAATGTAAGTCATAAATTAACACTGAGGAAGAATGGCAGGATAAGGGAGCCCTACAAGGAACTTCTGAAGGTATACATATTTACAAACCTACAAAAGATGTAATGGAATAAATGTGGAGTCTGCAAATCATAACAATGGAATATGTATGATAGTTGAGATAAATGTTTTCTTATTTTTCCTCAGCTTTCCAAAGGCTGCCTCAGAGTGAAAGAGTTTCCCAAGGTCTAAATGGAGACCTTTACTTTTCAAACGTGCAACCAGAAGACACCCGTGAGGACTATATCTGCTATGCAAGATTTAATCATACACAAACTATACAACAGAAACAACCCATTTCTGTAAAAGTCTTTTCAAGTAGGTATTGCATTACCTAATTACATACTTACATACTTGCATAGTATTCATCCAGAAGTCTCAGGTGATTTGCCCAACTTTAGTAGTTGTATGCTAGGGAATTGTATTGTTTTAATTCTGAATAAGAAATTGCATTGCTCTTTAAAACTTAAAACGTAATCTCCAGTTTTCTTTCTATGTAATCTGTTTTAAAAGCTGTCTTCTTTCCCCCTTAGTAGGTTTTGTCTCTTGCAAAAAATGTTTTCTACGATTTGGATTATTGAAAATATAGTGTAAAAAATAACTTTTAAAATGATTTTCATGATCAAGAATATCAAGCTATTGTTGCTGTAAATATTGAAATAAATTAATCAATCATTTGATTAACTCACTATGGCCATATCATCACCTTTTGATTCCCAATACTTTGATTTATCCCTCTTTTATGCATTCTTCATGATATTCTGTTTATTTCAGTGGATTCATTGAATGACACTATAGCTGCTAATTTGAGTGACACTGATATTTATGGTGGTGAGTTACACTGGTCCCCACTGATATTCCCTGTTTCACAGTAGCATTTAGATAACTAACTTTACCTCCATGGCTACTTAACCTTTAGCTCCCTTTTTGATTTCTAATAAAGGTATTTATTAGTACTGGTGATAATACATGCTTTAGAAAGGGACAGCACAGTGTGATTCTTTCAAATAGCTAATGTTTTAATGTTACTGTAACATATGCTTCATAAAAATACCAACTCTTAAAATAAGAGTCCTTTCACACTGATACAGATTTTACCGGTTGTCGATTTGCTCCTATACTGTATAGCTTGTTTATATTTTTCCTCCAATTTTACAAGTAGTGTGATTTGTTCATTATCACTAGGACTATTCAATATCACATGCTGCATAATAAATAACAACAATTAAGCATTTAACAAACACATTTCATATTTAATAATTCCTTGAATGTACCATTCATTTTTAACGTATTTCATGAATGTTGAGTTGAACTGAATTAATTAAAATCTAAACATTTTAATATTATCTGTATAAATAACCTTGTAGGGGAAAGGTGCATTTTGTTTGTTTGGTGTTTGAGACTTTTCATTAATATATGTTGAATGGCCTTTTGTATATTGTGAATGAAATTCTCCTAAGCAGGTGCATGTGTGTTCAGTAAGGCTGACTTTGGGGTAAGATTCATACCATAGCAGCTGAGCATCTAGACTCCCCACCTAATGTTGTGTGAGATAGTTAGAAAATACATATTTGTTCTGATTTCTCTTTTTCCCTGTCAAGCTAGTCTTTGTATATATTAAATCATAACTTACTATAATCTGAAGTATATTGAAGCACAGAGTATTTTAATTCTCTGCATAAAAATATGATCTCATTTAAGAACAAAAAAGAAATATGTACCTGAACATAAAATGATGTATTAACTACTGTTAATAAGGAAAACATTCAGCTGGCTTACAACTCAGAAATACCAGAAATAATTCCCTCAATTTTCATAGTCCTGCAAAATGAGACAGTGCTGAAACTGGGTAGACTAATTGCCTCTAACTGTTGACTGTGTTCTTCACACTAGACCACCCTTCTCTCCCAACTTTAAGTTGTATAGTAAACTTCAGAAGCTGACAGAATATAATGTCAGAAATAGGTCTTATAGCTGTCTGTTGACTGTGGTAAACCTGTGGGTAATCAGTGGTTCATTATTTTCGGACCGGGAAACAGTTTGAAATAAATTTAATTATTTAGTGAGAGGAGAAGACATGGTTAAATTTCCAGAGATGTCTCACATTGTCTGGAAAATATTGAACAAAGCATATTTCAAAGTGGAGCATACCATGTGACACCTTGGATTATATTTTTGAATTTAATAATTTTGCTCTATTTGTGTTTTGATGGAAGCCCAGAAACTTTTTGTAACATTCAGGCTTTCACTTACTCACCTAAGTAACCTTGTACTCAGTATGCATCCATATGTAGTTGTGTATGTAAGAACTGTATATCAAATGCTCCCCTCTTCAATAACAAATGTTTTCAGGTACGTGTTCAAAATTAGCATTAAACGAGTTGAGATATGATTATGTTATATCTGTCAAAAGCCTAATTTGTTGAACTATGTAGGTGTGTAACGTTAATTTTTAATTAAGTGGCCTGTGTGCATCAAAATCTCTGTCCAAAATGTGAGAAGGGATGTATGAATTTGATCAATATTAAAATAAAATATAAAAATTAATTATTTTATTTTTTCTTGTTCCAGCCAAGCCAGTTACAGAGAGGCCACCAATTCTTCTAACACCAACCGGTACCACAAGTAACAAAGTGGAACTCAGAGGAAATGTCCTTTTGTTGGAGTGCATTGCAGCAGGATTGTGAGTTACTTTTTAGACCATGCTTTTCTAAATAAAAACTCAGAATCAGAGGGAAACATTTCACAGATGCCTAAAACGTTACTGCTATGTAAGCTTAAGTATTTTAAAGAAATAGAAATGTAAAATGGAAAGAGGACTTTTAAGGAAGTCCATCGTTTTGGAAATTAGCAAATTTTAAAACTGACTATGAACATATCTATTTTTCTCATGTGTTAAACATATGAGAAGGCCTCTGTTTTCAGGACACAAGCAAGAAATGTCATAGAATAACCTTGGGCACATGTGTGCAGAATTTCACTTGGGAAATAAGTCTCTGTTTTTTTCCTAACTATATAACCATTAAGCTCTCAAATAGAATAAAAATAGATAAGAATCTGCTGGTATAATCTGAAAAAGCTGCTCATATATGCTAATAATTACTTAGTGCATCATCTAGGTGGGAGTTGTTAGAACATACCTTCAGCTACTTACATCCAGCTTCTCATTGTAATTGGGTTTAATCGGTACTTGTTTCTTCCATGTAATGCATGTTTGCCTTTGTTGTAAATTGTGCAAGTAGAAAATGACTAAAGAGCAATTTAACTTCATGAACTAGTTTGATCTTAAATCAATTTCATTCTCAGGAAGAAAGAGAATAGATTGGTTAGTATGGAAGTAGAAAATCTTTAGTACCTATTTATTTCAGGAGCTATAAACATGTTGACAATGGACAAAAGCATAGAAGGCAGAGCACTCTGAAGTAGCAGTGAGGTAAGCCAGTAATTGCAAATGATGCAGCGTGGCATCATGCAGATGTATGCACTTGCATAAGCTCCACAGGGCACGCTCATGCACAGCTTGACACAGCTTGATGCAAAGGTCAGTGCACTGTTTCTGCCTCAGCTGTGATCTGTTCAGGTGTCCTTGCATCAACACCACTAGCATAATCACAGTTGTGTGTAGGAGTAGAATATGCTTTTCCACAACCCTGCAATAAAAATAATCAGAGGTCCAAACTCTAGGAAAATAGCTGGATAAAAACAGGGAAAAATAAAATATTATCCATTATATGTATTTGTGTCTTTAAATGTAATGTATTTTTCTATTTTAATAATTCAATGAGGGAAGCTTACATAGTTCTCAACAGGAGGCCAGATTCAGTATTTATTTAAAACAACTACTCCTAATTACTGATACCATAATTAAAAATAAACTTTGCTAGGTGTCCCTGTTCCCATATTAGATTGCTAAATGAATATTTGCCCTGACTCATTAATATTTGAGAGAGGACATTCTACTCAGGAAGCAACACCTTTTAATTTCCTGTAATTTTAAAGGTATGTCTGCATGAGTTTGGACAACTTTCAGCCTCAGTAGCCAACATGGGACACAACCAGGATGCAGTTACAAGTAGCTGTACTTGACTCAGAACTGTCATTTTTTTCTTGATTTGTCATAGGAAAAATTTCAGTCTCCTACAGATTGCTATAATATTTATGATGTCCATGAAGCATTACAATATTGCTTAAATGAAGGACAGTTGTAATCTTATCATTATCTAGAAGTTACCTTTTAAACCATCATGAGCATCAATTTAAAAATATAAGCACAGTAAGATTTGAAATACACTTGTATTCATTTGTTAACCATTGAGGTTTTTAGATTAATCAGCAGACAAATGTATTCCATAATTATTAAACCTATGAACAGATGGCCATTGACAGTGTTAGTGAGGCTTGTCATTTCCTAGAAACAAATGCTGGCATATCCTGCACATTTGCTGGACATGCCCCAAAATCTGAGTAAAGGCTCTTAAAATAATTGGTGTAAAATTCATGTTCAAAACATTAACATATAGAACTCTCATCTTCCTTTTCAGTGGTACATTAATTTGATCTGTACTTTTGCTTTTCCAGACCCACACCAGTAATCCGATGGATTAAAGAAGGTGGTGAACTGCCAGCCAACAGAACATTTTTTGAAAATTTTAAGAAAACCCTCAAGATTATAGATGTTTCTGAAGCTGACTCTGGGAACTACAAATGCATAGCAAGAAATATATTAGGTTCTACTCATCATGTCATTTCAGTTACTGTGAAAGGTAATACTAAAATAATCATTAATTTAATATTGACTGTGTCCAGAAAGTAAGACAAGTATGCTTACCAGGATAATAAATTGTAACTGAAAGGATGAATGATAATATTAAAAAATAACCGGGGATCACTAAACCAACTTAATTCTGCCATCATACAGACAGACATGACTATCTCTAACTTCTGTTTCTCTTTTTATTATGTTGGTTTGTCAAGTAACAAGCTAAATTGAGATTTTATTGTAGCAACAGTAAAATAATTTCTTAGCTTGCACCTGTAATACATTTATTTTAGATCTTTGGTTAATTGTCATTAGACTGTGTCTTTCCCTTGTTCTTTGTCTTCCTCCCCATCCCTTGTCTTCACCTCCTCTTTATTTTCTGCCTTTTCTGCTCTCCATTCATATAGCCCAGTTTTTTTCTCTTCCCTGTTCTTCTATTCATCTTATGCTCTTTTTTCTCCCTTAATGAACATTTCTGTTTTTCTGTTTCCTGACTCTTTTACCCGTACTGTTGTCTTGCTAGTTTTAAAAACACTTTCAAAGTGTTTGTCCAAATAGAAACTGAGAATATTTTGAATATCATGAAACAAACAAAAAAAGGGATGACAGCTAATTAGTCATTTAAATAATCAAGTGTAGTGCTCCCTTTGCATACTAAAAACCTATTTATATTACTGTAGTCCAGTATCGCTTTATGATCATATTCAACCTTCTTTTCAAGAGTTTTCTGTTTGCTTCTATCCATCAATCCAAAATCTGAAGTTTAATTGCAAAATGTGACAACATATGCTATTTGTGGTTATTTATTGAAAATAAATAAAAAAAAGATGGTGACATAGATGAAGATCTTTTGGTAAGAACAGTATTCTGTCAATTTCAATCTCTATGCATTTTCAACTGTCTTAAAATTTCAAAGTTAAAAGCTATCCCCCATTCAATGCAGGAGGCAGCCAATAGCTCAGTTTAGCCAAAGTGTAATTTACCAGTTAATCATTGAATATAATGTATACAAAAATAAAATTTGACCACACAACTGTATGTCTATACCTATACATACCTTGTTTGAATTATTTTATGGTTACCATGACTGTGCCTCTTGATTTTCTGTAATCATGGTAATTTTGGAAAATGATTGCTGTGTTTCTCTTTCTAACCCCAGCTGCTCCATACTGGATAACAGCACCCAGAAACTTGGTCTTATCTCCTGGAGAAGATGGGACATTGATCTGCAGAGCTAATGGCAACCCAAAACCTAGCATAAGCTGGTTAGCAAATGGTGTTCCCATAGCAAGTAAGATTTTTAATTACTTCACAGGATGATGAATAAGGAAATAGGAGCAATATCATTTTAAAAGATATATATATATATAAATGAAGAACATGCATTTGTATAGGTTTTGACTGACAGGTTATAATAAATTATAAAATGGGTGGTAAAAATACAGTGGTTACTCAAGATGGAACAACAAAATGTGCCTTTAAAGTTCTTGAGAGCACATTTGTGCTATTTGTGAACGTATATCTGGTTATCCTGTCTGGTGCTTTCCTGGTAGCATCCTTACAGAGGCAGAGCCATAGCAACAAAGCTGTGCCGTACCCTTCTGAGGGATATTACTGAGGTATAATTTCTGCCATTGTGTTGCTGTGGCAGTCGTGTTTGCTGGATCTCTCATTTGCTGCCCCAGAGCAGTACTAGTTTTTTCTAAGAATTGAAAAGGTGACACAAAAGGTCAAGTCGTCACTTCTGTGGATGTTCAGAGCACTTTTGCAGGATACGCAGCTTAGAGGATGTTGGAGCCTTCCAGGCTTCAGCACTAAAAAGCAGCAGCAAAGCTGACTTGGTGCGTCAGCAACTGCCTGGAAAACAGCTTGTACCAAGTAGGTGTCAAAGAAAAGGAACCCCTGAGGCAGTGAAACAGCTGTTTGTCTGCGTATGGGTAAGAAAAGCAACCCAGAACTGGTGGTATGAAAAGCTACCCAGAGCCATTGACTGAGTCACTGAATTGTTGCAGTGCTTTGACTGGGAATGCTGTATGACAGACACAAGATAGCTGCTGTATAAAGCACAGGTTTGCTTGTGTAGAACTTGCTGGAGAATGCTGCAGCGTGTTGTTGGTTGTTTTTGCACTCAGCATGGACTCTACATCACATCACACCTGGTTCTTCTACATTTATCCTTCCCCTTTCATGAGACAACACCATAAAAACAATCAGCCTTATTGCCTTGTGAGAGATAATGTATTTTAAAATATAGGTCTGTTCTGGCCTGTGGAATGTATTGACTAATTTTCGGGAATTTCAGGAGACGTTTAAGTATGTTAATCAAAGTAAGTGTCACAGGGTTTGGGACATGGAGGAGAAATCTCTACAGTTTGAATCTAGGAAATAACAACAGGCAAACAAGAACCTTCATTAGATACATGCAAAACATTTGGGATACAAGAGATCTGAAACTGAACTGGAGGGGGAAAATGTGCAATTTTGGGGGTAATTTAAGGGTAAAGTATTTACAGAAAGCACTCTATAGAAGTTCTTCTAATTTTCCACATACAAGCCAGCAGAGTATACTCTGTATCTACACTTTTATTTATTTTTTTAACCAAAAGGGTGAAGTAAGGGAAAGTATTGAAACAAAAATATCTAGCAAAGAACCTGTTCCAGGAATCCTAATTAAAAATAAATTGAGATCTTTAGCCTGAGACAGAAAACAAGAAGTTTACATTGGTTAAGTTATGTAAGCTGACATTAAGCACCATTTCAGAGAGGTGTTTGTCACCTCACCAAAAAGTAGTAAGTATTCAAGAAAAACAGAAAAATAACAATGTAATTTTGTATTGTATATGCTGTATGTACATATATCATGAGGTCTGCTTTATGCTTGAAGCTTTATACCTATCCTGTAGTTACCTTTCTGGCTTTTAGGATGTCTCAACATGCTTACTATTCTTTATATAGTTGCCTTTAGTCTTGTTTTTCATTTTGTTTTGTTGAGATGTTTTTCTTCCTATTCTGATAGTTTTGCAGATGGTTATGAGATCCACCTTTGCCTTGCACTGCTTCTTTGTCAGAACTGTAGGACTGGCTATTCAAATGACAAACAACTACATTTTCAAGTAAAGTAACTATGTGTTCTGCATTTTTGCAGGATAGCAGTAAAACATTAAGAAATATAAAATTTGTAGAGGCAGATGCAGGATACCACCAAACTTCCCAAATATAAGGGCAGCATACATTGCCTGGATGGCCCTGAGTAATTAGTAGTCTACAGAGTCTTATTGAAGGGAACTCAGAAAAAAATTAAATGGCTTTAACAAAATTACCCACTCAAAGTCAGTAGAAGGAAAAAAAAAAAAAAGAAGACTAAAGAACACAGCAAATAATAACTGGGTAGCTCAGTTTTATGTTAAAGGCCACTTTCACTGCTGAGAAAGACTGAAGTTTTGCCACCTTAAATATTTAAGTGCAAGTTCACTGAATGCTCGAGTACACTGAAACTGTCTGGGGAATCCAAGAAAGAAAATCATGACGATCACAAAAAGTGCAGTTCTTAAGATTCTTGTGATTTTCTATTATTCTGAGTTACCAAAAACTGGTCTGGAAACTACCAAGTACAGTTTGCTCTTTTGTTCACTTACTACAAAATGACAGAATTGAGCCCCTCTTCTTCCAGCTGAATGATTAGTAAATCACTGTAAAAGGAAACCAAAGCAGCTGTTTCAGCTCCAGGGCAGTGCTGAGAGAGCTACACCCATGGCAGGATTTCAAAGAAAAAGAGCTACATTTGAATTTCAAAGCCCTGCTGTCATCATATATCCCACAATGTGCCTCCTGTGGCCCTGTAATCTGTTTGCAATACTTTAATTTTCTATTGGAAACCACAACTGGGAGATGCTTAATTCTTCCGGTTTTGTTTTTCCATAATAGAGTCAGACAAGGAAGGGGGAATGTTGAAGAACCATCCAGCCCTATCTCAGGCAAAGGGTGAGGCTTAAATAATGGAAAGGGAAAGATGAAGATCAGCTTCATATCAAAATAATAATAATAATAATAAAGATTAATGCATGTTAAGCACATATAAAAAAAAAGTGCAGTGGTATAAATTTTGTTCTAGATCATATTATCCAGCGTAAAGTGATACTTTTAAAGGAAGATTTTAAGTTTCTTTGAAATCTTTTCATTCATTTTCTTCAACAATAATGCTTTGAAGAAAAACTTGCTTCCAGTTTAAAGCAAGCTGTTTCAGGCATGCTGGAGAGATAAGGAGCGAACCTTGCAGTGTTTACTCACAGGAGTAATTTGAACCTACATGCACAGTCCCATTGAGGTCAATTAGAATTACTTTTGCAAGTAGCAATTGAAAGTTCAGGCCATGATTCTGCCTTGCCTTGCGCTTCAATTAACGCTCAAGGTCTGCATTATTTATACTGCTGCATAATCTGTTGTGTTTTGCTGCTCAGATATTCAGCATGGTTTTACAAAAGGGAAACCATGCATAAAGTATCTCAACTTCTAAAAAAGTAACAACCCGGATTAATTGGGAAGGGGAAGCACTTTCATAATTGGGCTTCAGAAAGGCATTGCAAATACTGCACAAAAGACTAATTTATTGGTTCAGTAGTTCATAGTTCATGATGAGCTATTAAATATTAAATACACACACTTAAATTTAGACAAAGTAGTGCACTGAAAGGCGCTGTTTATCTTCTTTCAACACGTGCTTCATTTGTTTGTATTACATCTCACATTGAATCTCAGTTTTTAGTTAGTCTCCACTATTAATCACATTGAAGTTAAGGGAGAAACATTAGCCCTTAGATTTCCTGCATGAAAGACCTCGATAATCCCCAGCTCACAGATTTGTCGTCCGTCGTGTTCTCTGTGAGCATACACACAAGCTGTTCATCATGGCCATGGGAGGGTGGGATGAAATCTGCCAGGTCTCTGGCGCCCTGAGGAGCTGAGCCTCGCAGGGGAGGGAAGTGCCAGGGCAGGCAGGCATCCACCGCTTCTGCTGTCATGATGCTGGAATTGTGCATCTGGCCTAGGAGCTGTGGCAGACAGGAGAACCTCTGATAATCAGATTTATTTATTCTGTGCAAGATAGCCAAAGGACAGTTGTGGCTAGCCTGCCATCCCTTTGGAGTTAACAGTACTACCAAAATAAAAACATCTCACCCCAGAACAAGGATTGCAGGGATCACAGGAAAATATTTTTTTCTGAGGAGCAAGTGAGATGTTAGAAAAAGGAAAAGAGCACTTCTTCCACTTGCCATCTCTTCCAGAATTAAGTCTTTGGCAGTTGACTGTAGGGTGTAAAGTCCTCTTTAACATCTTCATCGATGATCTGGACGGGGGAACGAGTGCGCCCTCAGCAAGTTTGCAGACGACACCAAGTTAGGTGCATGCGTCGATCTGCTCGAGGGTAGGAAGGCTCTGCAGGAGGATCTGGAGAGGCTGGACCGATGGGCCGAGGCCAACGGTATGGAGTTCAACAAGGCCAAGTGCCGGGTCCTGCACCTGGGGCCCAACAACCCCAAACAGCGCTACAGGCTGGGAGATGTGTGGTTGGAAAGCTGCCTGGCAGAGAAGGACCTGGGAGTATTGGTTGACAGTCGGCTGAATATGAGCCAGCAATGTGCTCAGGCGGCCAAGAAGGCCAGCAGCATCCTGGCTTGCATAAGAAACAGCATGGCCAGCAGGTCCAGGGAAGTGATTGTCCCCCTGTACTCGGCTCTGGTGAGGCCGCACCTCGAGTACTGTGTTCAGTTTTGGGCCCCTCGCTACAAGAAGGACGTGGAGGTGCTCGAGCGAGTCCAGAGAAGGGCTACGAAGCTGGTGAAGGGTCTGGAGAACAAGTCTTATGAGGAGAGGCTGAGGGAGCTGGGACTGTTTAGCCTGGAGAAGAGGAGGCTCAGGGGCGACCTTATTGCACTCTACAGGTACCTGAAAGGAGGCTGTAGCGAGGTGGGGGTTGGTCTGTTCTCCCACGTGCCTGGTGACAGGACGAGGAGGAATGGGCTAAAGTTGCGCCAGGGGAGGTTTAGGTTGGATATTAGGAAGAACTTCTTTACTGAACGGGTTGTTAGTCACTGGAATAGGCTGCCCAGGGAAGTGGTTGAGTCACCATCCCTGGAGGTCTTTAAAAGACGTTTAGATGTAGAGCTTAGGGATGTGGTTTAGTGGAGGACTTGTTAGCGTTAGGTAGGAGGTTGGACTCGGTGATCTTGGAGGTCTCTTCCAACCTAGACTATTCTGTGATTCTGTGTAGGGTAAGGCAAAGCTGTATTACTCAAGTTTCTTGTTTTCCTTGGTTAGCTTCCGTGTCAGTATGACCTTACAGGTTTTCAAGTCTGTCTCATGACACTGCGCAGTCTTGCTGTTTTACTACCAGCTTGTACTCAGCTCTGAAAGTATCACCAAAGCCTCTGCTGTGTCAGAACCCGCAACCTTTCTGCACATACCCCTGGAACTATATGCATCTGTGCAGAAATACATCTATAGCTCTACGTGACCATGAAAGTTAAGCCAAGTAAGTTAAAATATTGTTTAAAATCCCTTTTTTCTCCGTTCTTTGTCATCTGCCCCATCCCAGGAGAAGAATAAGGGATTCTAGTTGAGTAATATTCTCTAAATGCCTAATGTAGTATTTAGATGGAATGATGAGAGATCGAACAGGTCTGTCCTGCGTAATGTCCCCTTATTTGGGTTCTCAAATGTTATGAGGCTAGTCCGCTGTAGCCAAAAGTATATTAACTGGATGCCCATTCAGAGACCATGTAATTTATAAAAAACTGGGAGGTGCCTGAGTGAGGGACATGGCTTCTTATCAGTACAGCTTGGTGACTACACACTGGAAGTTCCTCCCAGTTTTTTCATTTGGTTGGTTGTTAAGTCCTGGTTCTATGACATTCTCCTGTTGTCAAAGTTAATACATCACAATATGTATTGTCTAACATTTTACAAATAATTCTTCAAAACTGTCATTTCAGTCACTCAGTTGTAGTTAAGATAGACATTCCTCATTTTGAGAACAGTTACTTTATTCATAAATTACTTGTGAACATGACTTTTTGGAGGAATAAGCAGGTAAAGAAAAATGATAGGTTACTTTTAGAAAATTTGCTGTAATACAAGAGATCCTGTGATCCTGTCAGAACCTGAAAGGCATCATTATACAAGGACCATATGTCTAAATTCATATCAGAAAAAAAAAATAGCATTCTCTCTTTGCTTTTTTAATTTTTGTTTGTTTGTTTGTTTGTTTTTCATAATAACAGGGCCTTCAAAGCAATCTCTGAGGTTAGGGTTTTCGAAAATCATGTCTTATGAGCCAGTAGTGTTTTCAGGCCCCATTTACATTCACTATTATTTGTGCATAAACTTGAGGACACAATTATAGTATGAGTAGAACTACAACAACAAATGTTCACTATAATAGTCTAAATCAAATAATTTTCTCAGATTCTCTGAGAAATTAATATTCTGCTACTGATGCAAAATGAAAGGTCAGCTTTAGTAAAGAGATTAAAGTGTGGCTATGAACCATAACACTTAAAGAACAATTTCTGTTCTTACATTGCTATCAATTCGTGCATTTTCTGCATATTTCTCTAGTCTGAAACCATCTTATTCATGAATTAAAAAATAAATAAAAATTGCTATCTGTAAGGTTTTTCATCAATCATATGTAGTGACTGTGTATGCATAGCAGTTATAATTATTTTTATTCATAACTTTGATTTGCTAAAAAAATGCAGGTATCTAAAGATAGTCATGAATATTTCTACTCTTTTCTAAAGAGAAATTCTCTGTTTCTACTGTGTTTTTATGTGACATTTTACTGATCTGGATAAAATTAGCTCTTACACATGCCAAAAGTATATGTGTTCTCACTGATACAGGAAAATCAAGCAAATAAGTTAGTTTCTTTCTTCTCTAGCTTGTTTTCAGCCAGAGGAAATCTCTACTACAACATCTGAAGAAGACATCAACATTTTCATTATAGAATAGAAACAGTTAGTGCATATATCCTGCAAACTAAGGTTGTAATCTACACATGCCTCTGGGAAAAAAAAATATATATTACCTTAGGTTACATCATGCTTCTCAGGCAACAGGAAAAATATTCTTAATTCTGTGCCCTGTGGGACTTAGACTCTGAGTTAGCAGAGCTGAGAACATCTGATGTCAGCTAGATCTCATATGCTGTTGTATTTCAGAATGTGGTACTGGTATAACAAACTCAGATTGCAGGAATTCTCAATTTCACATTAACCTTTTTGTGAACCATAGTAAATTACAGAAGAGCAATCACAAGTATATACCTCCTTCTCAGTGAGCAATGCCTTACTGTCAATCTATGTTTTTAAAATTAAAATATTTCATTTTAAAATCACAGCATCATAGGATTTGATTGGAAGGATCTAGAGGTCATCTAGTCCAACCTGCCTCCTCAAAGAAAGGTGTTATTAGCATCGGGTTGCTCATGGCTGTGTCATAAGCTTTTTTAAGCTTAAAAACAAACAAACAAACAAACAACAAAACAAAACAAAAACCTCCAAGTGATGGATTGTATGTTCCGGTTTTACAAAGAACTTAAAGATTTGAGCTAAAGAATTGTAAAATCAGTAAATACATTTCATGATTTAATAATTTTCTGGAAAAAAAATACATTCTTAGAATTCTTTAGTCTGTATCATTCATTTGGATTGATAATGTTTTATTACAGACTGCGGTTGACAGTTGTTCTAATCTTCATTTGTTTAGCTTCCCGAGAATGCACAAATAAACATTGACCAGTAAGTAGAACTGATCAGGATAATTAAGTGCTTCAATAGAAAAGGGTAAACAAATCTCAACAAAATCTGGAAATTCTCTTCCCATTTTAAGCATAATCGTGCATTTTAATTGCTTCTGTTAAGACAGCACATTTAATTCTGTCTTTTTTTCCAGGAAAGAAAAAAAGAGTGCCATAGTGGTTCTCTAAACATGCTAACAGAAGTAATTGTTCGGGCTGTCAAAAGCTTATGAAACAGAATGAGAATATGGGTTCAGATGAACAGATGTTGTTCAGAGTGCCAATAGCTGGCTGTGACAAACTTATCTCCTAGAGGCTATACCTTGTCTGAACAGAAATAGGCTGTATGTAGCTGTATAGTCAAGAAGCTGTCTTGTTATACAAAGTGATGGAAAAATAATGTAAAAAATGCAATCAGAAAAGATGTAAGCATGTTCATAAGTTGAGACTTGATTTTGCAACTGAATGTTGCTGTTACAGAACACATGCTCAACTCTCCATTACAACAGAACTTTTATAGCAAATCCTCATCGTTCATAATCCCAGTTGTGCACACCCATTCTAAGTATTAAGTAATTCTTTGTTATTTTGCCTGCCAGTGCCAAATTTAGATCCATCAAACATGTCAAAAGCATTTTCTCCTTTTCGCACAGCCATTGTAAGCCATTGTATAAGGTGACCAGAGACCTCGTAAAAGCCAACAAGCACTGTCTGAGTGCAGCAGTAAAGCAGATGGGTGGTGCAGCATCTGATTTTTAGGGTCTGGCCCTGCAAGAGGCAGTGTAGTACGTGGACAAAGACGTGTGGGTTGTGTGGGAGAATGAGGTGTGTCAGAAGACAGTATGTTGAGTAGACGCCAGTCTCAACACGATGCTCTTCAGCATGCAGGTAGCTAGACCAGACAAAAAAAAAAAAAAAAAAAAAAAAAAAAGATACTTCCTTCAGTTTTTGTTCTTGTTTTTATTTTTTTCTCCTAGGACCCACAGCTTTTTTCTTAGAACAGGCACCCCGGTGCTGAAAATGTGGTTCAGGATTCAGAGGGGATGAGTGGAGGGATGCACAGTGCATGGGGCAGAGCAGCTGTGGGCACACCTCTGCCTCCTGGGAGGGTGGTAGCATGGTAGCATGTATTTTCCATTTAACTGTGATGTGTGTGCAGAAACAGACCACTTCTCACAGATGACTGGCCTGCCTGCTGGGCTACTCACCTGCTCTGTCTATTTTCAGCCCATGAATCTTTTAATGAAAATGTCATTCATGTGGGAACATGAAGAAATGTGTAACACAGAACACAATAGGAAGCAAAGCCAAAAAGGAGAAAAATAAGTGCCAGCAATGCAGTAGCCCAGAGAATAGTTAACCATTTACAATTCTTGTTGTACGTTTTTCTTGATTTCAAAAATTTTTAATTTGTTGTATTGATCTTAACTCCACATGATTTCAGATAGGAGCTGAGAACTGTTCTTGAAGTATCTGTTTGGAAATTGATGTAATTACTTTATACACAAAGAGGCCTCAGAGTTCACCCAAGATGGAAATGTCTTTACGCAGGAGGTCAGAACTGTGGTCCCTGTCATATAGTTTCTTCTCTCTTAGAAAATTCAGTAATAGACATTTCACTAGACCTGAGAATATGTAGGAAAAAAAAAATCTCTGTCTTCTGTACAGTTGAGTACTGAGATATTGTCAGAATCAAAAGGTTTTGTCACTTACAGAAAATGTATGTTATTTCAATTGATCTTCTCTATGAATACAAAGAAATTAGAAATAATTTTATATGAAAATGTCTTCCACAAGTATACTTATTTTCTCAAGCTCCAATTTTGATGATGCAACCACACTACGTGTTCATTTATTCATACATGCATTTATTTTTCATATTAATATAACTATAAGCTTATCAATATGTTTAATAATATGTTAATATATTTCTACTTTAATAATTTTGAAATGAAAGTATAATTTGTGCATTTTTATGCAGTGCAGTGTTTCAAGCTGTTATTTTCCATGTTGTATGTCTATAACTTCATCCAGTTGTATGATAACTGACAGCTATTATTCTTCAGCAGTATCTCAGAATTTTATTTTCAGCTACATTCAGAATTATTCTGGGTTGCGGGAGCTGTTTGACAGTTCATGCTACTACAGATTAGTTGAAGAAATGGCACCGTATAATACTTACATCAGGGAAAGAGTGCCACCTACTGAACTTCTAACACAGCTATTGAGAAGACTATTGATTTTGTACAAAAGAATTACTTGTGTTTTACTTTGACATAGTTTGCAACTGACTAAGGCTGATTTTATATTTGGGGAATTATTTCTGTGTATAAAAACTGATTCAACAAGCTGAAACCTTTAAATCATAGAGGCCGTAAAGTTTCAGTGTTATTCTAACAAGTTTCTTTTGATGTTCAGAAGTATTTATTTTTGTAGATATTGTCTGTATTTCTCTGAATCTTATCATGTCAGTATTTTTCATTATTGCCTGCAAAATATGATCTTAACTTCATTTTTTGGGGGCAAAAAAACGACAAAAATCTAACAATTCAAAAACCTTCAAAAATGAGAGAGAACTCAACAATCTTGAATTAAATGTGTGTAGAAATGGATTAACTTTTTAAATCATACTGGAATTCACATTTTACCCAGTCATGCATGAAAGTAGAACAAAGGATGTGGGCTTTCATTTTGTTTCTTCTTTTCAGAAATATGAAACATGTTATGCAATGGCAGTTTAAGAAAATAACTTTTTTTCTTTGTACCAACAGTTGCCCCAGAAGATCCTAGCAGAAAGGTAGATGGTGATACCATTATTTTCTCAGCTGTGCAAGAAAGATCAAGTGCTGTCTATCAGTGCAATGCTTCTAATGAGTATGGATACTTGCTAGCAAATGCATTTGTGAATGTTCTGGGTAAGAAACACATTTTTGTATTTTTCAGTCTTCTGGGTATTTAGTTGTCTCCTGCTACTATACAAGTTGCATGCCCAAGCCTTGGTTGAGGTCTTTAATATGGGGGAATATACATATGTCCTGAGCCTTGTAAAAGCCCAGGGTGTAGATATCTTGGGGTTGTTTTTGTAGAATATTCCTGAATTTCCCTTTCACTGCTCCTAGGTAAGAAGGTTGGTTGTCAAAGCTGAAGGAAACTTGGCAGAAATTTTACCTCTTTTTATTTTTTTTTAATGTAAATCATAACAAACATAAGTGTAACAAATAAGGCAGGAATTAATATTTCTTAAGTTAGTATGTTTCATTGATTGTTGGTGTTTTGGATCAGTTAAATATTTGTTTCATCTGAAAACTGCAGTATAGAACAAATTCTACTTCTGAAGTGATCCTGGATTCAAATAATCCCTGGAAAAGACTCAGCTAAACCCTATCATACAAAAGATAATCTTTAAATTGCTATTGTGAGGGGACATGATTATACATTTGTCTTGAAGGCCTCCAAGGATATGTTTCAAGTTGTGAGATAATTGTGACCTCTCGATCTTCCCACTGAAGTTAACAAAGTTAGCAGCAAAATCCAAGGCAGAATGGCCTCCTGCAAGAGTTGTCAGATCCTTTGATTGAGTGACAGTTGTTTAAAAGACCTCATTTTGAGTCCATGATTCTGTTCAAAAATGGAGGTGTTTCACCAAATAGATCTTAGCTTCTGAAGTTTTTTTCAGAATTATGTAGTTCAGTCTGTTCCCATGATTTTCTCTTCGTGAAGTATGTTCTGATTTAAATTTTCCAAATTAAGTCACTGGCTTTAGTATCCATCCCTGTTACTTGTAAACAGGGAAGAAACATTTTTTCACATGAAAATTCTGCTACATTAATGTTTCCTCAGGCTAATAGTAGTAAAACAAAAGTGGACTTAAGCTGACACCAGAAACCACTTCAGAGAAGGACATTCATGGATACTCTTACCCTGCTAGATGCCTTCATATTTTGTATTTGTATCCTTGTATCTATATCCAAACATCTTTGTCTTTTCAGCTGAGCCACCAAGAATTCTAACTCCTGCTAATAAACTGTATCAAGTCATCTTAGATAGTCCTGCATTAATAGACTGTGCTTATTTTGGTTCACCTAAACCTGAGATTGAATGGTAAGTTATAGTTGTTGTGTTTAAATTACATGAAAAGAAGCAATTGCATCTATGGAAACAAACAGTTGAGACTGTATTTACAATTTAAAAACAGTATATCTTTAAACTTAAGATAATTTCAATATGCTAATACAATATTAATTATACTTGATATAGTAACATTTAAGCTACCCATATAGAATCGAGTTTAAATTTCATTATGTGATGCTGTCATTATGTGATGTATTTGCTCATGTATCAGTCCAAGTTTGTATTCCCTGATAATAAAATATGATAGAATTTAAGTATGATGTTGGATAATAATAACTACCTTTCGTATAAAGGTTTAAGGGAGTGAAAGGCAGCATCTTGCGGGGAAATGAATACGTTTTCCATGATAATGGAACCTTGGAAATTCCAGTGGCTCAGAAGGATAGTACTGGCACATACACATGCGTTGCAAGGAATGAATTAGGAAAGATACAAAATGAAGTACAATTGGAAGTTAAAGGTAAGAAATTAATCACCCTTTCATCACAGATTAATATAGAATTGAAGACTTTCTAAAAATCTAATAGTCATTTTAAATTTCAGACCCAACGATGATAATTAAACAGCCAGAATACAAAGTGATTCAGAGATACGGCCACGTTTCATTTGAGTGTATAATAAAACATGATTCTACCTTAATACCAACAGTTATATGGTTGAAGGACAATGATGAACTGCCAGATGATGAGAGGTATAGACAAACTATTTTGTCTTTATTTTTTATTTTCTCATTTCCTCCGTGTGCTTCTTTTCCTGTTCTTTTGAAAGTCACATAATGATCTATTGACAATTTCCAAACAAGACCGATAAATATCATCACTATCCCATATTTGACGACTAAAAGACTTGTCTAGTGTAGTGAAAATATTAAGATATAATTCAGAATAAAATGAGATGTAAATTATTTTAAATGTGTACATTAATCATGTATATAAATTGTAAGTATAAGATAATAGACATAAGAAACTAAAGGGGTAATAACAAAGGGAAGACAATTTTGCTGTAGATCACAGATAATTAAAAGTAGTTATTAAAAGTAGTTTGAGTATATTTGGAAATAAAAATGCATTAGAAGAATGGGCAGTTACTGTGGGAAGACGGTTAAGAGCAATGTAGAAAAGGCTGACACGGTACCATAGCCTACATTGTTGTCTAGATATTTGCTGAAATACACAAGTATATGGGATTTGACAATATAACAATTTCTTATAACAGTTCCAGTTATTGATTCAGTGGCTGAACCTATTGTATTTACAGGTTTCTAGTTGGTAAAGACAACTTGACCATTATGAATGTAACTGATAAAGATGATGGAACATATACTTGCATAGTTAATACTACTCTGGACAGTGTTTCAGCAAGTGCTGTGCTTACTGTTGTTGGTAAGAATACTCTAAAACTTTATGATAGCAATACTGTGTTTAATTTCTGTTAAGTATAAAAACAGCATTAGATTAAAAATGAAAAGCACAAACATAATTTTGGTTGCTAAGACAGGAAAAAAGGAATTTCACCAAGTTGTGTATGTGTTTCAGGTTTGAAAATATAATAATCTTATCTGAAAGTTTGCCTTTGAATCATCTACTTACAAAAGGGTCCAACAGCTTCAGGACACATGCAGTTTCACGGTATAGGTTTCTATTTGTATCACACCTGAGCTGACACAGTAAATTACATATTGCAGAATATTTGAACGTGTTATTTCAGGAAACTCTTTTGCAGCTGAATTACTCTTCAGAAAGACTGAGCATGCTTGATTGTTTGACTTCTCAGTGACTTTCTTATTAAATTCCTTCACCTTGTTAACTTTCTATGAGTTAAGGTTATTGTAAAATATGTTACTTTGCTCCTTCTCCCAGTTTCTAAGAAGGTCTTAAGTAGATGTCCCATATTATTCTTACCCGGTGAAGTTAAGTTGAACCAGTTCAAGCTGAAAGTCAAGTTTGCTTGTGTTTTAAAATTGTGTTGTGATCTTACGCCTATCCAGGAATGACATATAGTCCTTACAAGCATCTAGTACTTTTTAAAAGTTTCTTTTATGTGTGTTTTCTTGATCCGTTCATATTAAAAAAAAAAAAAAAAAAAAAAAAAAGATAAATTATTGTAGAATACTTTTATCACTTTTTAAACTCAACTATTTACTGTAAGTTAACTTTTTCTAATTATTACAATCTATAACTACTTACTATATTCTGTACCTTTGGCTACTAACTGATTAAATCATCTATATTAATGTTCTTTTCAGCTGCTCCCCCAACTCCAGCTATCATTTACGGTAAACTAATACAAAGTTCCCTTCCTACATCATCTGCCAGATATACTTCTCATTTGCCTATTGGAAAGTGCAACATCTTCTCCTCGCCCCCCCCCCCCCCCCCTTTTTTTTTTTCTGTGTTTTTGTGTATGTATGTGTGTTTGTTTTGTGGTTTCATCCCATTTTACCAACTGCTTCATTAGTGGAAGACTGGACTTTGGAATTTCACAGTGCAGGGTGCTTTGTATTTTAGGGAATAAACAATTTTAAAATATAAATTATTTTTAATTCAGGTTGTAGTGTGATAATGTTTTTCTCATCGTGAACATTGTAATGAAAATCAGTTATAATAATAAATGAAAGGTTTAAAAGGTAAATCCATCAGTTTATTGAAAGCTAATTCACTATCAAAGAATTTGCACCAACTAAATTTGTTCAAAATTTCCTTTGCTTTTGATAACAACTTTCTAGGTGTAAAGTACTTTATTTCACAATTTGTCTTCATTTTACCTCACTCATAACAGTGGTAGGATCTTATTGCCCAGTTTTGTTAATGATTGTTAAATCTGCTAATAAGGATTGTGAAATTAAAGTTAAAATACCCTCAAAATCTGTCAGTCATGTACAGTCTTAAACTGGACGTCATGCACCCATTAATTTGATAGCATTTTTTTTCTGAATTTGTGTTTTTAAATCTATATAATATGCCCAAAACACTTTTAAATATGAGCAATGAGCACATTTATGTAAGTCTTACCAAGTTTTGAGAAAATGCTTATGCATTCTTAAGTGAACCTATTCATTAGTCTTAATTTTTGTGTAACAATTCATGTAACAAATTCAGCAATTTGAAATGGATATTTTCATCTTCATGTATTATGTGGGTGTATATTACCAGATTGTTTGATGTTTCAGGTTTTCTAAAAAGTACAACAAAAATAAATGGCTTAGAAACTCACAATTTGTTTCCATTTACACTATACTTGCTTTGAATTCACATGCAAAATATTTGTAGTGATCTAGAAAACCTTCTTTGATGTGATTTCTTTATTTTCCATCTTATTAAATATTTCTAGTTAGAATACAGTACCATTCATACTCATTCATAGATAAACTAAACATGCGTTTCATATTTCTGTACCTTTCATTACATTTTTGTATCACATTTTATATCACAATCAGATGGAGATAAAATGAAATACAGATTCTTGTTAGTGTATGGAAGTTTCCAGTTCTCCATTTTGTATCTGTTTTGTAAAAACTGCATGCTAGTAGTCATTACTGCTGTATTTGTGGAATTCTTTTGATTGGAATGTAAGGATTTTTTCACAGATGAAACTCCATATTCTATTGTGATTATTTGCTTCATGTTCATTTGATTTACAGCTCGGCCAAATCCACCCTTTGACTTGGAATTGACAGGTCAGCTAGAAAGAAGCATTGAACTCTCATGGATACCAGGAGATGAAAATAACAGTCCTATTACAAGTATGTTTGTCTGTATCTATTGTAACAGAATTGCCTTAACTCTTCTTAGATCCCAAAAAGTTCTGATATAAATTTTGTGTGCAGCACAGAAGAATGGCAAATTCACTTGCTACAACCTTACTTGCTTTTCCAACCTTAATGATTCTGTGATTCTGTGAATTGCCATTTATTTACATAACAAAAATTCATTGGTTATCCTCTACTGCACTGCCAAGCTGAAAGACTTATTTAATGCCCTAAAGATCTGGGCTTTTATTCCAAAAACCTGTCATAGTTAACACAGAAGATGATACTGGTGTGAGCTCTGTATGATTATGTCCAGTCTTATGAATATGTAGAGAACAGACTTGTTCATTAGTTGAATGAGTAGAAAGTCACTTCTATGTGCTTCATAAGGAGAAATCTACTAACATTTTCATTAACTCTTTAGTACTTCCCATGAACTGGAAATAGCATTAGTACCAGTATCTTTAGGGGGATTATCCATGACTACTAGTGACAGAAGCCTATGCTTCATGAAAATACAGACCAGAGGGTTGTGGTTTTTTTTTGTTTGATTGTTTGGGAGGGGGTTTATGTTTGTTTTTTTGTTTGGCTATTTTTTTTTAAGATTAATATAAATAGTTGAATTGCACTTAACTTATAGCTTATTCATATACTCTTGTGTCAGTGCATTGATTGTTCTCCAGAACAGATGACAAAAGTCTGGCTTTTGTGTTGAAAGGCATTCACACAGTCTCAAAAGAGATGATACTAGCTGGTGGCTTGTATCAGTTTTTCTACTGCATACAGTCATATTGGGAATTGAACTCATCCAAATAAATAATGCTGGGTTTAATTACAATAAAATTTAAATTCATGTGTTGTCCACTGAGAGCTTGCAAAATACGACATTATGAGACATTTGCTTCATAAGTAAGCCTGTTAATTCTGCTGCTATCACTTAAAAAAAAAAAAAAGACTCAAGGATTACACTTCATTATACGAGATCCTTTTACACAAGTAATATGATTCACACACTAGAATCTCTCTTTTGGCTGTTTGAGAGCTGAAGATAAATGGTCCTTTTGTTTCTGGTAATGAATATGATTTTCTTTTTGGAATTCTAGAAAATCTATCTATACCTGAGGTTGTGTACACCGTAGGGTCTTGACTGCAATCATAATAACATTCACACAGAGAACCTTCAAGTAATTTAGCTTCTGTACATGAATTCCGTGGCTTAATTTGAAGATAGTGAAAAGTGCACTCAAAAATCTTCTTTAAGTATTGGTTCTTGACTTTAAATAGTTTTTCACTAAGACAGTTCCACTGGGGAAAATGGAATACTCGTGTTTAATATTGTATAGTCACTGCTTTATTGTCAGCGTGATACAACTAGGAGCAATGTATTTGTTTGCCAAATACTCCTTTTATATCAAAATTCCAATCTTGTCTCACTTTCTTGCTGTGATAGTTCAAGGGTTCCTGTTATATTAAAATCCAACACCTGACAGAGAGCTCTTCTAATAATGTGTTGCCTGACAACTGCATTAGTAAGAATATGAAATAATGAAAGAGTGTTTCTCTTATCTTTCTATCGACGTAGTACCTTTCAGAACCACCTTGTGTACATATGTCCTATGTACTTCAGTTTCCATGATTTTTAAAAACGTTAATTGGATTGCTCAGTTTTGATTAGCTCGTTCAAAAACTACTTCACTGATCTAGGAAGGTGTTGCAAGTTTTGACATAAAATTGGATTCAATTTCTGTTTGCAGGCTTTGTGATTGAATATGAAGATGGACTACATGAGCCAGGGGTATGGCATTACCAGACGGAAGTTCCTGGATCTCAGACAACAGTACAGTTGAAGTTGTCTCCATATGTCAACTACTCATTCCGTGTGATAGCTGTCAATGAAATTGGTAGAAGTCAGCCAAGTGAACCATCTGAGCAGTACCTGACAAAATCTGCAAGTAAATAAGTATTCCTGCTTACCAGTGATTGATTTATGCTATGAATAGCATCAAATTTCCTTGTAATGGAAGTAGAAATCATTTTTGTTCATGTGTAAATATTTTGTTTTTAGACCCTGATGAAAATCCTTCTAATGTACAAGGGATAGGCTCAGAACCTGATAATTTGGTAATAACATGGGAGGTAAGTTTGGGGATTTGGGAGGTTTCATTTGCTTGTTTTCAGCTCTGTGAGTAGTGTTTTTGTAGAATGTTTTTGTTTTTAGAGAAATAAAAATGATCTACCTGAGAATACCCTGTGAAATAATATACGTATTGTGTGTTTACAATATTCTTGAAAGAGAATAAAAATGTAGACATTTCATATTCTTCACTTTCAAGGAAAAGCTGCATGCTATCAAAGAAAAATCTTTTTTCAAGGTGCTTTGTTTTCCTTATTGATTTCTCTAAGATAATCCACTAATTTGGTAATACAGCATGTTTTGCTGCCAATGTAGAAAAACTTTTTGATTTATCTCAAGTAGATTGCTATTTTTAGGACAAATTCTAATGTAGATTAATTCTACGCTCAGCTTCTGTGATAAGCTGAATTATTGTGCACTCTTCCACTAAAAAACTTTTATGTCTCTATTATGCCCTTAGCATCATGACAGGAGCTCAGGAGAGCCATGTAAAACCAATTTCCCATCCTAGGCAAGAAACATTCTCTAGGGAAAACATTTTTTAGGGGGGAGCTGGTGCAAATCTACTTCTTCTTACTCCACTTCTAAAAAAAAAAATTTGAAAACAAATATGTATATAGAAATCCCAATGAAAGGTTGTGTGATAATGAGCTGGTCTCTTATTCACAAGACTCAGTATAACTTTTACTAATAAATGAAAAGCAACTGAGCTGACTGAGCTGTAAGAAATAAATTGCATAGCTTGGAAATTTCAACAATTCTTCATTTCTGTCATAGAACACAGTGATAAATTTTCTGTAAAATTGTATATTGATAACTTAATGAATTCAGATTTTTTTGAGATACTTCAGAATATTGAAAAAAAACAGTTTGATTTGCTCTTTTTATTTCAGTCTTTGAAAGGTTTTCAGTCTAATGGACCAGGACTTCAGTACAAAGTCAGCTGGCGTCAGAAAGATGTTGATGATGAATGGACATCTGTTGTAGTTGCAAATGTGTCTAAATATATTGTGTCTGGTACACCGACTTTTGTTCCCTATGAAATAAAAGTACAGGCTTTAAATGACCTGGGATATGCACCAGAACCATCAGAGGTGATTGGACATTCAGGGGAAGACTGTAAGTTTCCTAGTTTGACTCAGTGGTACTAATTAAAAGTGACTAAATGTGTAACCTAAATGGGAATTCAAAATATTAAAGTATTAAAAAGGGGGTATAGTAAATATTTTTTAAATTAAAATGAAGTAAGGTGGGGATAATAAGGGTTCATAAAACTCTATAGTATTTGTGTTGAGGTCAGCTTTTTAACAGTATCAGCTTTTTAACCTACTCCTTGTCTGATTCTAACTAACTAGGTACTTGTTACATCTTTTCTTCACAGTGCCAATGGTTGCGCCAGGCAATGTGCAGGTTCATGTTATTAACAGCACATTGGCAAAGGTGCACTGGGACCCAGTTCCACTAAAAAGTGTCCGAGGACATCTTCAAGGGTACAAGGTAAGTACAGTCAAAAGCATTCTATCCCTCATTTAATAAAACAGATCACTCTTCCTACATGAGATTGTATCCAGATTGAAATAACTGATGTGTAAGAGGATTCTTGCTTTTCAGTGAGTTGACAAGTTTTGCTGACAAGAGCAACAGCATTGAAATGACTCATTTAATTCAGCAAGGTTCCAGCCTTTTAGTATTAGTCTCCTGTGACATTGTCCTTGAATAAAAATTGGATGTGCTTGCAATTAAGTTTGCACACATTATATAGATTTTAAAAATATATAATAGTTTTACACTTTTTTTTTTTTTTTTTTTTTTTTCCTGGAAGGATACCTAGAGGATGAAGAGAAATAGTTTCTGTAGGAGTCTCTTTTAGGTGTAATGCTATTGAAAAACTTTTTGGCCATTGCTCATCTTCTACCATAATATGATTAGTCACATAGTTCTGACTAGCAAATTGCTAGCTTGGAGTTGTGTCTTTTTAGAGGCCAGGAAAAAGCTCAGTTTAGAGAGAGTGGAAAAGGTGGAAGATTTGGAGTGCACGTATAACTGAAGGAAGCTTAATGTAAGGTAATGCACTGGCTTTGGTGATAACTGAGAAGGCTGTGTTGGAAACAAAAGACTGCAATTAACAGAGAATGGGAGACAGAAGGACTTCAAGGTAAGAAACAGGGCAGCTGGTATCCTCAGTAGATCAGGGAAAATCTGATCACAAAAGTTGCTTCAGAAGTTGCACTAGAAACACATCAGAAGAAACTTGGAACCGTAGAAGACTGGTGGACTAGTTGGGCAGGGGAAGGTGGATTGAGAGGGTACATTGACCTGTGCAACAATAGAAGAAAGTAACAAGTAATTACTTCTCTACTCCTTTACAGGTATAGGAATAAAATGTTCTAACAGAACAGACTAGTTGTACAGCCTGAGCTAGGTTACTTTGTAAGACACTAATTTGAACTACTTCTTTTTGAATGAAAGGAGTAAAAGAACTATTTGAAAAAAATTGAAAGGAGGAAAATATCTGGAGGAAAAGAAATGCATGTAATATTTGTAAAACGAAGGGCTAGCATTCAAGAGCATTGAATCCAAACCTCTGTGTGTTACAGATTGTTGCATTCCTGGTATGTGGATGTGACTTATCTGCCACAAAATACCCTGGCTGGAGTGACTTAAACTAGTTCAATAATGAGCTAACATAAGTATTTGTAGATGGTCTCGTGCTTTGCCCTAGGTAATAAACCTGGCTGAGGAGCAGGACTTACTAGTTGTTCATAACACTATCTGGTAGATTATACTCTCATGTCAACCTGGTATTTTACAAGTAAATGGGCAACTAAAAACCATTATGTGACAATTAGAATTTAGTGAATTTATTAATCTTGTTACCACAACGCTAATGACAACCCAAATCACCAAATTTCTGTAAAAGATCAAAATTAATTCAAAAAAGCAGTAGACAAAAACGTTTACCAGTGCATCCAGTATTCTCACATTACAAAGGCATAGTTACAGAGAGTTATAATCATCCCAGGTTTTTCTCCTCTGTATTTGGTAATGGGTTGCACTCTTGCCTCTCCAGTTACCTGATGAGTTAGTCATGCCATGATAATTTATTTAGTCTGATAGTCTTCTCTATATATTGTACATTATTTTAGCATTTTTTAAAAAAATGGGGGGTTGTATTGGGTGGGGAGAAGAACCACACAATTACACAAAGCTAAACAATTTTGAAGCTAAAATAAGTTGGGCAATAATCATAAATAAAATAAGCTCAAGACTGCGGGATTAACAACTAACCTGACCACTGAATATTTTTGCTGTTGCAGCTAGCACAAATGAGACAACGGTATATCCTTGAATAAGTTGCAGATGCAGCAGAACTCTCTTAAATATTTTTTGCAGATACAGCTAAATCAAGCTAAAACTAGACAAGGAATGACACATCCTAAGACCTAGTGGATAGTTATTGTTATAAAGTTTTCTCTGAAGTCAAGCTGCAAACTTTTCATGGATGCAGAATATGCTTTAAGTGTCTTACTGACATAGCACATGACTATCCTTTTTCAGACGCATCAGCAAAATCTTGCTAGCAAATGCAGGCTTTGCTAAGTAATAAAATTATTTCAGATGGTAGCCCAATATGCAGTGTTGCATTAAGGGTGCATTTCTTAGTAAAGGGATGGGTATTTATCTGAATTCATATCTGATTCATATCTTGAAGACAAATGTACAAACAAAGCAGAAAGACATCTAACTAGTAACAGTCTATACCCCATATCACTTATATTTTGTTTTTATATTAATTAACTATTGCTGGATATACTTTGGTACTATGAAGCATTTCAAACCTAAGAAGAAACTTAAGAAAAAAATGTTTTCACTGTTACTACTGCCATTTTTTCTTTTTATTCATATAATGTCAGTGGTTATTCAATATGTGAAAAATGTAATGCAATCTCTTTTACTGTCATATTCCTCTTGTAGACAGCTGCTTATCAAACCCAGCTTATTAAAGGTCTCCTATTACAGCCTGGCTCTGGACAAGTGATGACCCAACTATAATAATGTGCTTTTGAAATCAGCTATACCCAATGAGTTTCAATACTAATAGTACCATCAGTTCAAGTTTTTCTTAACTTATAAATGTCTTTCTACACTAGCTGGTAGGATGAGAGTTACTGGATGACATCTGACAGTGTTGAAAAACATTAACTCAAGCAATGTAAAACACAGTGGCACTTAGCAATTGGAGTGAAATGATACACAGCAGTATGAAGTTGGTGTTAGTGTATTTCTTTATAAGCAACCTAGTTGAGCTTTGTAAGTCCTAACAATTCCCTTTTTTGAATTCATAAGTGAAATCCCAGCTTTCTTAAGTAGGTGTTTTACAGTTGGCATAAACAAAGTCAGAGTTTTAGCCATTTACATTGCTTTATCGGTTTTAATGTCTGATTGTACGTGCATGAAAATTTTGCTGTGTAAAATGAACAATGATGCATTTGAATGTGACAGTCAGAGGACTAACTTGAGTCTTTGTAGGAACAACTGTTACCGTCTTTCCAGAAATTGTGGTAGAGACATGGTGCAGTCAAGAAGATTCCAGTAATTGCCTGTGAGGCTCTGTAATTTCTTAGAAAGAAAATCAGCAAAACGGACATCAGAATTAGCTTTGTGTTCTGATCTTTTTATCACATAAATGGAAGAATATTTCTCCTATGACCGTATGTGGAGAACAGTGCAGGACTGTATCCTCAGAGGCCTTTCATGACTTTTTTATGTGTTTTTCCAGCCTAGAATTTTTTATTTTTTTATTTTTTTCCCATTTGAAAAGTCTATTTGGCCTCCACATCACAGGGAATATATCTTGTGTAGTCAGGTGAAAGGCATCTATAATATGGTGCCAAGTTTGCTTTGGAAGCCGTGTAGACATATTACTGCAAGTATAGATGGTTTAAATGATCTTCCCTCTCAGATGCTAACATGAGAATTGTCAGACAAAATGCAGTCCCAAACCAGAACTTGTGTCAAACTGGCATTGAACATGAGCAGAACTGGCAGATGGTAGTCTTCACCCAGTCATGTAGACTTGACTGTTTCTAGACAAAGTCTGCTTCTGGATCAGGAAACCTCTATGCTGCTTCTCACCTGAACTCATTAAAATTGCAGTTATTCGTGCCTATAATTTATGGATACTCATGGAAAAGCTTAGAGTTCGCAAAATCAGAACACCTCAATGCTCACTATAGATTTTCTTCTTTCTTTAGGTTTACTACTGGAAAGTACAGAGTCTATCCAGAAGGAGTAAGCGGCATATAGAGAAAAAGATCTTGACTTTCAGGGGAAACAAGACTTTTGGAATGTTGCCAGGGCTGGAGCCCTATAGTTCTTACAAGCTGAATGTTAGAGTTGTTAATGGTAAAGGAGAAGGACCAGCAAGCCCAGACAGAGTATTTAAGACCCCTGAAGGAGGTATGAAATGAGAAACTTAGAAATTAAGTTAAAAACGGTGTATTCAAAATGAGTATACTAAGGATGCAATTGCTAAATTTGCATCTTGGACATCATAAAATAATAATCTGGCTCAATATGGTAATATCCTTAATAATTCATGAGCTGTTTTAAGTTCATCTACTTTGTATTTACTATATATTCTTCTTAAAAGTTCCTAGCTCACCCTCCTTTTTGAAGATTACTAACCCAACATTGGACTCTCTGACTCTGGAGTGGGGTTCACCTACCCATCCAAATGGTGTTTTGATATCATACATACTGAAGTTTCAACCAAGTAAGTTAATTATGAATATATACACCTTTTACAATATGTTTGCTGAATAGAAATTAATTTACTGAGAAAAATGCTAAATTTGTAATGTACAAAAGATATGATTGCATTGTAGATGTCACGTTTGCAAAATATTAGTATATTTAGACAATATATCTGACCCTATTTAGAAAATTCCACTTGCTCAAGTGCAAAGTTAGGATTTTTCCATTACTTTTTGTTCTTCAAACCCTAATTGTCAGCAAAGTTAGAGGCACTTATATATCCTATATTCTGACTGCAGAGAAAATATCATTAGCAGTAGATCAAAATACATCCAATTATATTGTTGTCTGCTTCTTCAGTTTTCACTCTAAAATGAAAATGTCATCTCTGTGCCATTCATTCATGTCAGAGTTATACTAGCTTTAAATTGAACTGCTCATTATTTCAATTCAGCCAGTCACTTCCTTAGAATCCATATGCTACTGCCCACTTGCCCAGAAATTGATCAGCAATGGCACTGGCACTTAGGAGTTACATGTGCACGGAACAGATGAAGGCCGTTTGTTTTCTTCCACTTACAAGATTCCACTGTTCCTTGGTGTTAGATAGAAGTCACTTCAGTATTTTTATTCCTAAGCATACTGAATTTATTCTGAAGCAGTTCAGAGATTTGGAGAGCTGAATTATCAAAGTTTCAAGTGTGTACATTCAGTTTATTTGATGTGGAGTCAGTGCCTTAGACTCAGACACTTATGAGAATGGAACTTGAGCTTAAGAAACTTGTAGGTGTTCCTTATCTCCCCTCAGAATTTTTGTCCCTCTCCTTTTTATATAAAGGTGATTTTCTTTGGGAACAGTAGATTATCATTTAATTGACTGGAAATGAACAATGCAGCATACAAACAAATACAGAAAAACAGTCTCTTTTAACATAGGCAATTTTCCTAAGTAACTGTTTTTTTTTTTGTTTTTGTTTTTGTTTTCCTTGTAATAACAGTTAACAACACACATGAATTAGGTCCCTTGGTAGAGATAAGAATACCGGCCAACGAGAGCAGCTTGATATTAAAAAATTTAAATTATAGCACACGATATAAGTTTTACTTTAATGCACAAACATCAGTTGGATCAGGAAGTCAGATTACCGAGGAGGCAGTAACAATTATGGATGAAGGTAAGATGGGTATGTATAAAGAGAACCCACTGAGTTTTAAAAAAAAGACTACCAATTTTATTTAAAATGTTACTACTACTTCCTTCCATCAAGGAAATAGTCTCAGGTAAAAAAAAATCTCCAGGGCTTTTTCAACTGTATTATATACTATTAAAATATTTTAAATAGTTTTTAAGAAAAAATGTGCAAAGTTTTTCTACTGCAGTGGAAGCCCCAAAATAAGTGTAAAGTTTATCCTTTTGATATAAACTCACAAGACCTAATTCGTTGGCTTTTCTTGGCTTCAAAATTTCACGTAACTTTACATTTTAAGTCGTCTTCCTCCGTTAAACTATTCCGTTCTAGTCACTTGCTCTGGTCACAGAGACTGATACTGAAATGATGCAGCTCTATGCCTCATTGAGGAAATTATTTATCTCTTGAAGTATACAACAGTTTCTGTGAGGTCTAAACTTTTCCATCAGAGCTAGCAAAAAAATACATCTTCAAAAAAGCTGTAGAAAAAAAATCTAATTTGTGACCCCAAGTAACTGGTGACATTGTATATTTAAATAACCTTATTTATAGTGTTTGATCTTGTCACTACTGATTTTACATTTGTAACAATTCTAGATCTAGGATATTGGCAGTTCTTTTGTTGAAGATGCTATTTATTTAAGCATGAAAGCTCAAAAAATAAGATTAATTTCAGGGAAATACAGGGTGAAAGCCTTTCATGATTTTGCACATCTAAATATTAAAGGTCTATCTTGATACCATCTTTTCATGTATTTTTATGGTTAGTGAAATTACAGTTTTATTTCAATTGCTATAGATGATTTGGTATGCAATGCATTTTTTCTAATAGTGTATTAAGATTGCATATGAACTACATTTATTTTAAACCGTGAGTCTTAACAAGCATGACCAAAAAAATTTAGCAAATGCATGTATATTAATTTTTGTCTTGTAAAAGTCTGTCAGTGTTCAGCATAACTGGATTGTTTCTAATTTATTTGAATTAATACATTTTATCTAGTCTGCATGCTTTTCTGGTTTAAAATTAAATTATTTGTATGTATGTTCCCTTTGGTGTTGTATCTAATTATATAGTGTTCCTATTCTTGTTTTCCTCCATTAAAGCTGGTATTCCTCGTCCTGCTGTAGGTGCAGGCAAAGGTAAAATAAAACTGCATGATTTGTTAATGTGTGGATTTTGCAGTGTTGCAAATGGGGAAATTGAAGTGGTAAGGACAGAAATTCTTGGACTACACATTACTGCACAAAGTATTAATCAGTGCTGGAAGAAAACATTTATTTATTTATTTATTTAAAAAAAGGAATACAGAATGCTTATTAATACCTTTCATCTGTTTATTTTGCCAGAGTTCCTGGGGAATTCATTAGCTTTGCTTCAGCAAAGTCTAATTATTTCTGAACATTTAACAGATGTATCTCACTGTCATAAATATTCAGGGTCCAGGTGCACTAGCACTGATGAGCTGGAGTAGAAAAAGCAGCAGTTTTACAAATATTTTTTACTGCCTGTGCCATGCACATTTTTTCTTTCAAAATAGTAGGTGCGCTTTTGTTCTTACTGCTGATTAATGCTACCCATTTGATCACATTTATTTCATTTGCAACCAACTGTGCATAGGAGACAGATGACTGACAATACCCTCTGTATACTTCCCAGTTCAAGTATCAGATGAAATATAGAGGCAGATGACTTTCTGCTCTCTTAGGTTTGCAAATCTTGTGAGTGATCACTTGAAGATATTTCAGTAAGTGGAGCATATTGTGAACCTTATTCTTGCATTCAGCAATATTAGGTTCTTTATAATGAAATTCTTCTGTCGAGCAATGTATTCTTCACACAGTTTTTATGAATTTTGATACCTTTACTGACAGAAGCAAAGATTTTCCTGAGGACTTTCAGACAGCTGAGTCAGAAAGGTGTCTCTATACCCATGTGTGATTTTATCACAGAGTTGTCATTAACTCTTACCAACATCTGAGTTTCAGATTCTCAGACCTCAAAAATCCCATGTCAAAATCACTACATGAAAGTATCCATCATTTTTTACCAACTTGGAAGAGACAACATAAATTGTTCCACATATATTTTCTTTCCACTTGATGATCAGATAATTATCTGGCTATAATAATAGCCATGCATTCTCTTCACCCACTCAGACTGGTAGAAGAGAAGTCAGACCATGTATGCATGCCTTTGTGCATGTATATATTGTATATATAAGTGCATATCAAATGCATTTCTGGTAAGCATATGGAGTTCTGGGTGTATTTTAATGACAAGTCTTTATTCCTGCCTTTTAGTCTAGTTGTAGCTGGGAAGTCAGCACAGATTGGAACAACAGAACTGGGTTGTAGTCCTGGACGTAGCAGCAGAAATGTAAATTAAGTTCTCATTATTTATAGCTGAGTATAAAAACTCATGCAAGGAAAAATGGATTCTCTGTGTGAAACTGTGGTCTAATTATAGCTGCATCACAGTCTGTGGCTAGCAGAAAGCATCTTATTTGTAAGATCAGCTGGAGCAGCTCACATTTCAGAGCTGTCATCTCAGATTCTCTGAAAACTTAAGCAGATGTCTTCGTTTGATTCCATGCTGTTTATCGTTTCAAAGTTTTCACATATTCCTGTTGCATCTAGCTCTTACAGTCACAAAGAAAACGTTGGGACTGCAAACAGGACGGAGCTAAAGCCATGACATCTGCTATGACATCTGAGTTGCTTCAGCTCTTAGATGAAGGTTCTCAGTGGTTACTTACATTAACATGATTAACGATTTCACTACTGATCTGGGACTATGAGAAAGGAAAAAGGATCATATTATCAAGTGCCAAATTATTTGGTCCCATGAGTGGGTGGATTTGGGAGATAGAAATACTTAGCCCACTCAAGAAGAAGCCATGCCCAGCAGTGAATTTTTACTCCTCATGCCTCCTACAGGAGGGCCTGTGATTAGATACAGTTAATGTGGACCCAAAGCCAAATTGAGGATGATGTGAAATTTAGATATTCTCAACTGTGTTCTGATCCACCAAAAACAACAGCCCAGTCTTTCATTTTGAAGGGCAGGAGTTATCCTAAAAATGCATATATCCTTTTTCAATTTGAGATGAATATCTTGGAAGTTAACAAGACAGTAGGTTTCAGATTCAGGAATAATAAAATGCAGTAAAATTTAGTAGTGTTTTTTTCTACTGGCTAGCTGCTTTTGAAGGCCTATAGCTGGTCAGTCAGAAACATTGGACAGAAGGTCTTGGAGGAATTGAAAGCATCTAAACCTGGGCGAGGTGTACAACTTGAGATATATTTCACTTCTCAGAGTAAAACTGTATTTTAAAGTGCTGAGGGAAATAATGCTAGTGTAATCCTAAGGATCTTACAGTGTCTTAATGTTTTTATTGTAGACCTGAAATATATTTGCTGTCCTGAAATATATACTTGTGATCCTTTGGCACCATGTGACATTTGCAGTTTATCTATGCCAGCATGGACCCTTCGTTGTACTGCAGTCTTTCATTACTTTAAAAACAAGGAAAGCAACTAAAGACTGCTTACTGACACACTTAACAATTTTAGCATTCATCCCAGTTGAGATTGTCTGATCATAATGACTGCACTGGAGTCAAGTAGTGGTTTTAAAGATACCCAGTATTTTCTAGATAAATCAGTAAAGAAACAAACCTTTTTGCCTTTTCCCCTTTAATAATACCTTTAGATGAAAATAAGTTCAAGGATAAGAAATTTGGATAAAGATATTTTTTTCCTTATTCCTTTATTAAATACACATATCCTGATTGAATAGAACATAGAAGAACAGAATGCTGCAACAAATGAGGGACAGTATAAAAAGGAAATTATTGTCAAAAGAGACCCATACTAATCAAAATGTTCTTTGGGTGAATAATGTCATTGCATCAGATAGCCAAAATGCAATGGATTTTGGATGATTACAAGACCTGAGGTTTTGTTCTCTGCTAAGGAAATTTAACTGGGAGGTTCTTGTCAATATTTCACAACCCCACATGAGTAAATCATGATAGAAATTATTTTATTGTGGATGGGCAAGCTACCCTGGTATACTGTTTATAATCCAGTTTGACTTGCACTGTATTTTCTCCTTTCTAATTGCTGTGGTACTATGCACAATATTATTTAATCAAGGTAAAGAATTAGATAAAGAATACAGTATTTGATAAGCCTCATGCATTGCTATTGGCATCTGGGTATTGACATCAACGTCTACATCTACCAAGAGACATGGGGTAACAGAGGGGTAAGAAGAAATTAGGGGTTAAGAACCTGATGACCTATAAAGTAATTATAGAAGCAGCTTGAAACTGATTCAGGTGATCACTGGAGTCAAGTCTTTCCTACCCTCTTCCATGAGATTTTTAAATAAATAGACTATAGAGGAAAGAAAAGAATACAAATTAGACCAGTGGTAGAAGTGAAAGTTGTTGATTAACATCAACAGTCACATGGGCTCATAAAGGTCTTTGTTGTAAGTTGAAGTGGAGGGAGGCATACCATGTAATTATGTATGTCTCTACATTTAGCAAGCCTTGTTTCACTTTTCTGTTTCTTTTTGATATAGTCCACATTTCTAATTTAAAAGCAAGTTTTTGTGGTCTTTATGCACACAGACACTGATAACTGGCAGATCTGACCTGCAAAGCTAGTAAGATTGGGAGCTTTAATTGAAACTAATTTACTGTCAATGAAGTTCTTCAGTATGTTCTGCGTTCTTCATATGAACTTCACATCTCTAGAACTGATGTGACTAATGCCCATCTCTCAATGCCAGAAATGCAATTTGCTCCTATTGTTATATTAAGGCTTGAATTTCTTACAGTAAAAGTTTTGGGTTAAAAAGCAAATTAAAGCAAACCCCTATTTTGTTGTATACCTAGTTAGTTCTCTGTGACACAGTGCTTTACATTTTTCTTCCATTTGACATGAGTCATCAGATGTGTGTTTATCACAAAGCTGACAGTTCTTGCTGGAGATCTGGTGAATCCCCTGAAACTTCCTAAAGTTTAATCACTTTGGGGATTATTTAATTTACTGTTCTACTACACTAAATCTTGAGGAAGAGTATCTATTCTGTTGTTATGATACTTTCATATCTTCTGTCACAAATTGCTAAATTATGTTGAGTCTGCAGTCCAAGTACAACTGTGTTATTTGCAGGAGCTGTGTTCTTAAAAAGTCGTAAGATTAAATACTCTTCTACTAAAAAACAAAACCAAACCAAATAAACAACAACAACAACAACAAAAAACAACCACCAAAAAAAAAAAGAAAAAAAGAAAAAAAAAAAAAACTCAACCAAACAGAACAAGAGCAACAAAAAGCAATATTGAAATTAATTTGGAAAGAAAGGAAAATACTGCTTTGAGCCTAGGCCTCTTTCTCAACAATTGGTAAATGCTTTAATACCATATCTTACTATAGTACTCAGAGATGTCAGCGAAACTTTGCATTACACAGCATGGTTAAAATGGCTTAATTTACTGGAGGCAGCTGAATTAAGAGTCAGTCTGTATGAAAAGCATAACTTAATTAACAGTCCAATCCCATCATTTTTGAAGTGACTCTTTTCAGTGGTGGTGCACAGCTTTAAGTGTGGCTGTAAATCACAAGAACACGATGTTCCTCTGCTCAAAAAGCACTTCTCCCAGAGACAAAGCTTTCTAGCCTCACTCTTTTCACCGCCACTTGCATGCTCTGAGAGTTTCTGCCAGCTGACAATTACATATTTTGCATTTGTGAACGGTGCTAGGAAGCATATTGAAGTACTAAGAGGTTAATTATAATTAGAGGTGTGGTGATTTAGAAGACAAGAGTCTGGGTAGATTGGAGACAAGCTCTGAATCTTGTACCTACCTTGACATCAGGCTTTCATCACCTTAGAATCCATCAGCCATCTTTTATTTTACTTACGTGTGTATCCAGTTTGTAAATATGGCATATTTGAGAACAACTAGTAGTGAAAAAGAGGAAGAATAACAGAAGTAATAATTTTGAAAATCAATATGCTACTGAACAAATTTGTTGGTGCACTGTGTTCAATAAGAAAAAACAGAACTTAAATCTGACCAAATACCACACAATGATCACACTGTACAAACAGCCATTGGTAAAAATCATGTAAGAGTACATCTGAGAAATGTCAGCATTAGTCAGTCACTTGAGAGGATTTAGAAACTAAACGACCAAAAGAATGAAGATAATTTTCTGAGCCAATTTCACTGCTATGTGCAATCATATGAACAGAAAGCAATTTACTCCATACTAGGTCTTTAATCTAGCAAACAGCCATTTAATCAGGGCAGAAACTAGAAATCAAAGATTTAAAAAACAAAACTGCAAACAAACAAACACCAGAACACAAGAAAAGATGCACATTTTACAGGAAAGGTAATTATCTAATTAGCCTAGTGATACAGAAGCTGGCTGTCATCTGGAGTCTTTCACACAGGGTGAGACTCTTTACTTCATCCAAGAGTGCCCAGGCATCGGGAGGCAGAAGCCAGATGTAGTTCTGTGGCATCCCTTTGCAGGAGAAACAGATTATTGCTTATAGTTTCTTCTGACTTTAACATCAGTGACAAATGTCAGCCATACAGTTCTGCTAATTAGACATCTTTGGTAGAATAGCAAAATCCAGGAAAATATAGGTGTGAGAAAATATGATTTAATGAAACGAAACAGAATAAATTATAGAGTACTAACCGGTAGCTTTCTTGGCAAAGAACAAATACTAAGATGCTGATTGTAATTTATACCTGTTCCTTTATGCAAATGAGGCAATAAGTTTATATATCCTATCCACAGTCTCAAACTCTGCACCTTTCTAAATTTAGAGCTTGCTATTCTTTCTTCTTGCTACCTTGAAGTGGCACAAAGGAGCAGAATGTAATCTCCTTGCATTACTATAGTGGATATGATTACAGACCAGATTTTCCATACCAGAGTCCTGGCTCTAGTATTTCTTAGTGGTTTTGTTGTTGATTTAGTAACCTAGATGGCTTTTAAAAATCTTGTACTGTCTGATTTTAAGTTGATTCTAGAGAATAAATATATTCTTTATTTCCTAAATAAATATGTTCCTTATTTTTGGTTGGTGAAAGAAGTGATGTATAAATACATAAGCACAACAACCTACAAAGACATCAAATATAGGAGTAATTGATTTAATACATACTGAAGTTGAATGGGTTGAATGAGAATTCTACTAATGAAGTAGAATCAAGAAAAGAATGATACAAATATGGAGATTAAAAGCCTGATATTGTGAAAATTTGTAACAAGGATACATTTTCAGAAGAATTGATGGAATTCGCGTAATTTAGGTCTATTTTAAAGACTCTCAGGAGCTATGGATTTCTAGTCACACTACTCATTTAGTCTGTCTATACAGATGTATTTATTTTACTATGCCAAAGCAAGCCATTTTTTCTTTGAATATAAATTGGAACTACTTCCAGTCAGCTGTATGGACAAGCCCATCCTGTTCTGAGGAGGAAATAAGTGTGCAAATAAAATCTCTGCAGCACTTCTTCCCTTAAGAACTGGCCTCTGCCCATTTTATTTTCTGGTATAGACAAAATCACTGAAATTCTGTCATTTGTCTTTCCTGAGACTAAGATTTCACCTCTCGTGTTCCATGATTACAAGATGCTGAAGAGAAAAGGACTTATTTTCATAGTGGGCTTTGTGCATATCTGTGCCAAGTACTTATGTCTGACAAGAATGATAATTGGACACAGTATCTTAAAATCCATTGTATTGTTTTGTTTTGTTTTTCTTTACTTTCCAGTGATTTGAGTGCTTCACACCAGAATATTTTGATATTGGCTTTCCATAGCATTGGAAATGTTATGGAAATGTTTAAAGGTGCAATGAATCCATAATGGCAATGAAACTGTTCAGAAATGTTCTGTACAAGTAAAGGCATCAGTAAAAATATACTTTTGTTCGTTTTCAAGTATGTGTGTATCATTTAGCCCTTTCATATTTCAACAAGTAAAACTAATTGAATCTTGCATGAATGTAGAGTGTGCATGCGTTATTCATTTAACAGGTAAGGTTTTACTGCATTATTTAATTGATACTTTTTGATGTAAAGTGTTTTTACTGTTTATTTTTTCTTTCCCACTACCTCTGATGGTGAAGGATATTCAGAAACCCTTTTTGCAACCTCCCCAGTCATGCATACTGTCCGTCCAACTTTCTATAAGGGTATTGTGTTCCTTTTTTATCATTATCAATGCAATAGAGACACAATCCTATACAGGGCTTGCAGTTGAGGCGTTTACAGTCCATTCAGTGACATGTGGAATAAAGGGAGCTGTGTGCTACCTTCATACCTCTGTACTCTCCTACCATTTACATTACCTGGACAATGCTCTCACTTTTCCGCCGTCTTCATTTTACTTCTGGATGACTAGAAACAATGTTTTCTGGGATTTTGGCAATTAAGTATTTTTAAGTATTTGGCAGTTTCAGTGTTATAGGGCATGCTCACTAGAGTACATAGATTTTACTTTCTAATTTCATGGTGTAGTAACTGCTTAGGATTCAACTACCAAGCATGCTAATTTAGTCACTAATTTCCTGTAATGGAAACAATGACAAATGTACTATACTGCCCCTGTATGTGATCTAAATTAGCATAGTACCTTCTTATTTTTATTTTTATTATGATTATTTTTTAATGTATGAAGTCAAAATTTCATATTCTGCTTTGTTTTTCTATTGTGTATTCAGTGCAACCACTTTATCCAAGGATCAGAAATGTTACAACAGCTGCTGCTGAGACCTATGCCAATATCAGTTGGGAGTATGAGGGACCAGATCATGCGAACTTTTATGTTGAATATGGTGTAGCAGGCAGTAAGAAGTCATTTCATTAAATTATACTAAGTGCTCAGATATATTTTCAAACATTTTTAAACATGGTCCTAAGTTGACCCAGTGTTAATGATAGCTTTTAAATGTTTGAAAAAATCATTTTTTAACTTGATCTGAAGATCAAATAACTTTCATTATAGTAAACATCAATGTGTAGCAACTTTTTGATGCTTAGATAGAAAATCAGCCTTTGTTCCTTTGTATTATCTTATAAAGTATTGTGAACACGAACTTCTAAAAATGTAGATTGCTTAAAGTTGTTATGATGCATTGATTACATATGTAAAAATATGATTACATACATTAAAATGGAATTTAACAGTTCTCCTAAATTATGTCAAAATCAGGAAAATAAAACAAAACAGTCAGCAAAAACAATTTTCTTTGTTCTATTAAACCTTAAAACAAGGTATTGACCAACTTGCATACTTTTCTTGGCATAAAAATAGGTTTTAATCTTTGATAATACAAGTAATAATTGTAACACAGGTATGTAGCTAGTAAAACCATGATATTTAAATACTTTATCCTTCTAAAGTTCTGAATAAAGATGATAAATCTGAAAATTGGAATATAAATCATTTTTTCTGGATATTAGTCAAAGAAGCATCTGTCCTAGAAAAAGAAGATAATGATCAGGAACTATGATCTGATCAGATTGCAAAATAGAATTTCTTGACTAAAGTAAATATTAACTGAAACTACAGAATACAGAGGAATAGTCTAATTAAATGATTAAAATCTATTTTAATGTATTTGATAATTGCAATTTGAGTAAGTCTTTAAAGAAAATAAATGAAAATAGTATTTCTACAGTACAATGGAACAAATGTTTAAAATAATTTCATAATTAATGTATAGTGTATTCTTCAATATATTGCATGCAATATATTATTTGCAGTCATAATTTTATATGGTTTTATTATTTTTTGAAAGAATAGTTGTTGTTTCTTCAGCCAATCCATAGTTTAGTCAAGTAACTGTTGATAATATTCTGTCTAGAAACTTTCAGTAACACGTAGACAATTAAAATTCCAATATGTTGTTTTCCTAAAATTTTTGTAGGCAAAGAAGATTGGAAAAAAGAAATTGTAAATGGTTCTCGAAGCTTCTTTGTATTAAAGGGTTTAACACCAGGAACAGCATATAAAGTCCGGGTTGGTGCTGAGGGCCTGTCTGGTTTTAGGAGTTCAGAGGATGTGTTTGAGACAGGTCCAGGTGAGGCACACCGTACCGATTCTGTATCATAGTCAGAATTGCGATAGACCACATGCTGAAACGTTGAACTGCTTCTAGCTAAAAGATGTTGTAGCTAGCATCTTTGTATGATCTTTTTTTTTTTTTTTCTTTTTAGAGCAATGTTGAATTATTTTTTTAAACTCCTACATATGCCAGCACATTTATTACGTAGATATGAATGTTTTCATCCTTTCAATTGACTCTACTTGTCTGTTGTTTATTTTAGGGGCAAGATACTGCTCACACTCCATCTGTGTGCTGTGCACTGAAGATGACTTATTTAATTTTTTTCTAATTAATATAACTAGACTTCTATATTTAAATAACGTCTACTTTAATAGAGTCAAGTATATATTTTTAAAGCTAACAATCTGCATATCATCCTTTTAATACAAAAAAAAATTGAGCTAAAATATATGTGTAATCAGAAGTGCAGATTGAATTTGAAGACTCATGTAATGTATATATACCACTGTTAAGAGATTTCTGCTTACGTTTCTTTTCCTTTTATTATATTGGTTATGTAAATATCTTGATTTCACAAATTGTCCTGTGAATCAGTAAGGCTGTTTCAGTTCTGTATGTATATACTTTCAGTCATTTAAAGAAAGGTGCAGCAGTCATTTTTTCATAAGCAAATCAGTAATGCTTGTTCATTTAACTCAAAGAAAGAGCTTTATTGGAAGTTTTTTTGATGTTATGCTGATTATGTTGTTGCCACCACAGCATGCTTTTGGTCAGCTATTATTATCTGTTTGTATATGATAGTCACTTCTACTCATTCCAAGCATTTTGGTCCATGCATAGTTGTTTAGTAGGAGCTTCACCAACTCCAGAATGTTATGATTTAAGAAAGTAGTTAAATATGAAAATATGCTTGAACAATATGTAATATTTATTAGACAACAAAGTAAATTATGAATATACCAGTTGGAAAGTGAGTGCTTTCTAAAATCATAATTTTTTGCTTTGTTTTGTTCCATTTATGTTGACAGTTTATCATGTTGCAGCAGAATTTTGAAAACATGGTGCTGAATAACAGTGCCAAGCAAATATATATGGGCTAAGCAGAGAGGTTATTTACGCCAGAGAAAGCAAGTGGTATAAATGGCAATAGGTAAAATTTTATGCAAATACACAAAACATAAAGCCTAAAGCAGCAGTAAAGAAAGGGTCGAGATCATAGTGTAATTCAAAACAAGCACAACATAAATCTTCCCAAAAGCATCTCTCTAAACAAAAAACACCAAACCAGTAGATAAGGAATCCTGTACATAACTGTGAATGAACCTTGGCTGATACCTTTGAGTAGTTAAGGAAGAAGGGAATTTAAAGAGAATTTAAAGACACTCTTTTATGCTTTTTGATCGAGGAAATGGTCCGTGTACAGTACTGTTCATGATTCTTAATCTGATGATACAGCATATTTCTTAGAAAAAAAATGTTATGTCATACAGTCTTGAGTCTATACTAAAACTTTTAAACATTGCAAAAAATGAAGTGGGCAAAGGGAAAATTATTGGAATATGGAATGCTTTCCAATTCTTCCAATTAGGAATCTTCCAATTAGGAAAGAACTGAAATGTTTGGCATAATGAGGCTTTTGTCTAATTTTTTTCTTAAGCAAGCATTCCTACAGAACATTTTAATAGTGTGTGGTTTCATCTTTTGAGCAAACCAGTACTGTGTATTGCACTGACTTCTGCATTAGCAGTTCAACAAGAGTAAATAAATGTCTTTCTGCCTGAGGCAGATATTTTGCTCGGAGTACACAGGAAATTCTGTGCCGTTTATAAAGTTGCACTGAGGTCTAGAAACCTTTTCCTACGGGGTATGCAATAAGTTAAGGAAGCTGCATAAGTAAATTTTCACCTTTACTCCTTCCCATTTATCTTGCATATTTTTATGCATGAGTTGTTTTTGCTTGTTGCTATTTCTTACTACGTTTGAATGTTAAATGTGCTTTTGCATTTTGCTACAGTATTTATTATACAACCTTTAATGCCTTATTATAAATGCATATGTACAAAACTCAAAATATTTTTAACCTTAGTATGGAAACAAAATTTATATTAATTTGATTTACAATTCAGAGGAAGATCACCTTTGTTATTTTGTTTTTTAAGATTGCCACTTTTGTTTATATATGTATATACAGTATATAAAGTATGAATATGTATGTTTATATAAAGACGGTATACATACATATAACTTAAACATTTCAATGCAAAAATGGTTTAAATAGTACTCAGAGGTACTTACAGTTTTCATACAGTCAGTGGAAGTCCCTCAGTAATCTAGGATGGATAGCATGGATGTTTGCAGGCTAGGTGTCTCAGCCTGTCTTAACTAATAACTAACACTGAGACATGGGCTTGAATTCTGGCCTATAACAGAATATTGCTATATTTTGTTGTTAGCGTGCTTGCCAGTCCAGTGCAGTCTCTTGTCAGCTACCTGTCTGCCAAGGAATGCTGTGGAATTGCTCAAAGGACAGCAACAGCACAGGACTGTTCCCAGTTGGCATGCTCTGTGTCTTGTAAGGAGAAGAGTATTGGTGCTGTATCATCCTGACAATCCAAGCTCAATGAGCTTGGACAGTCCATGCTCCTCTGAAAAAAACAAATCTTCTCGAAGGAGAGGTGGAAATCTTTTGGACGCTCTGGGACTTTCATATTTCTCTGTTATTTATGCATTGTGTCCTCCAATTCAATGGAATCAATGGTTCAGTGGATGTCCTTCTCCTTCTTCATGTCTTCTTCTATAGCCCACATTCCCAACTCCTCTCACCTTTCCCACTTTCTCCCAGCAGCAAATCCTAAGGCCAGTTGCCTCTAGTGTTTCCAAATACTGTGTTGGAGATTAGTAGGAGGGTTCCAGCCACCAAACCACACAGATAATTCTTGCCCTTACTAGTGGCTGTAGTGTTTCCTGTGTGGTTTGCCTATCATTTACATCATTTTACAGCTGGAGTTGGCAATTGGAGAGAAACGGTGTCAAGGAAAGGCTTCCCAATTGCCTTGTGTTAAGCCCTCACTAATGCTGAATTATGGCAATCATGATAAATTGTAGGATGAGGTACAGGTCTGAGGAGAGGAAGAAAACATTATGCTTAATAAGGCTTTAAAGGATGCTTCATTGTTGATTTTTAGTTTGAATTGAATGTTAGGGCCTTGAATGACCCATCTGTTTCCCTGTTTCAGACTAATGGGTGTGCATTAGCTAATGAGTACTGGCTTTTTATTCATTTTGATAATGCAATCTAAGTGTTTGTGTGAATTATAATTTGCATTTTCATTTCAGTCATTTAATTAATGTAAAATGGTTGAGAATAGTTTTGAGATTTGTGAAAAGCAATATAGTATGCCTCTGTGTTTTGCAAAATAGTTCTTAAGTCAAAATGTTGAAGTAAGTTGGCAGAATCTTATATTTTAAAAAGTAAGTTCTGTGTGCTTGTACTCTGAAACATTTTAAATAATGAAAATATTCACAGTAGCACCAGTAGCACTGTTTTTCTTAATACTAATTTTCACAGTGAGTGTTATTCCTTAATTAATAAATGTTGTGTGCTGTATTATTTATTTTAATTAATATAACATTTTAGTGCAGGAAAACAATATTTTTTCTTCTTCTGTTCTCTAGCAATGGCAAGTCGGCAGGTTGACATTGCTACTCAAGGATGGTTCATTGGTCTTATGTGTGCTGTTGCTCTTCTTATCTTGATTTTACTGATTGTTTGCTTCATAAGGAGGAATAAAGGTGGCAAATATCCAGGTATGATATATAACAGAAAGAGTAAAAATTATCTACTAGTAATCCATTTAAAACAGGTCTCGGGTTTACTGGAAAAATTACATTTGCTGCTGGTTAGCATATACATTGTGTATATAGGAGATCAGTCCTATCATTTGCATATACATTGTGTATATAGGAGATCAGTCCTATCATTAGGCTTGATGGGAGCAATCTGCCTGTATCATATACTATATCATAGCTGCCATGTTACTTAAATGTCCTGGGAGTGCAGCATTTCATAAGATAGATCCCTTAATGTGGTATTCTGTTTCAAATATTTTATCTTCCTTTTCAGAATCTGTCTTCTTCAGCCTCAGTATTTTTGCATCTAAATTTCAAGATAGCATCCTCCAGTTAGGATGTTTGTTTGATTTGTTTTGTTTTGTTTTCTGTAAGCTTTTATTCATAAGAGTTTTTATTTTTCTTCCTTTATTTTTTTAGTATTAGACTAGGAATGGCCAAATATATTTTATAATTTGTAACTAAAAAATTGGAACTATACAATGTACCACTTCTGTCCCCTGGGACATTATAGAAGACATAAATTTGTTATGTATCCATGTGTGTATATATGTTTCATATATATTTCTCCCTAGTCTAATATTGGCTCCGTAGACTAAAACTCTGTAGAAAACAGAGTGACATTGAGTTTGCTTACAATAGTAGAGACAGGATCTCAGAGCAGGAGTGAGGTACGAATTAATATAAATGGACTTCAAGATGCCATCAAAGGGTAATTTGAGAGAAATTGGAGTGAGCCACCATCCAGAAGAGAGTAAAACAGTCAAACTGTAGTAGACAGTTGGATGCTAAGGATGCCATTACTTTGTAGAGGTCTTTGCTATGCACTTCTTTTCTGTGCTTCTGCAGATTTATGACATGGAAGGTATTAACTATTTTATGTACTCATAAATATACATACACACTTATATGGATATAGCCAATGACTAGATATGGCAGACCTTAACTGTATATGATCAGATTTCCACAGTGAGCATGTACTGATGTTTATAACAGTGACTCTGAAGCTAATTGTATTTCCTCTGAAGCTAATTTTATTTCCTGGGTCATTGGAAATGCAGTGTTCCACCAATAAAGTGACAAATGCAAAGCACAGTTAGTAATTCTTTTTTTGTCTTAATTTTAGCCATGTCATTTTGAGATTACCAATTGTCATAAAAAAAGTGCTAAATTGTTTCAGTATGTAATTATAGCAGACAGATTTCAAGGTGTTACATATTATCATAATTACAGATTACTGTCAGGAATGATTCATATCATCTTAAATAAGAGTGTATAAACTAATAATGTACAAATTAAGTGTGGAAATTACCAGAATAAAAGATAAGAGATTGTATATTGGATTATGTAACTATCTGATAAGCAATGGAAGGATTTGAATAGCCACAATGCCAGAAAGGAAGAAAGAAAAGGGAAGAACAATGATGAAGATTTTTTTTGAAGCCAGTATATTATTTTATTCTGTCAACAATCTTAATTTATAGAAATATATGTCTTCTATAAACATCTTTTTCCCCAGGTACTAGCAGATTTCTGTGTCTAAGAACACAGTGCTATGTACTTGTATAGGAACAGGTTACATGCAAAGACTAATGCAAGACTCCTCCATTCTTACCAGTGAACGACGACAAGATTACTAAGTCTGTGACAAGGATGTGCAAGAGATACAATTGTGTTATATTTAGCTTCCAGTATAGGTGTTTTTGCCTTACTTTTGATCATGCTATAGAAAAGAAGGAATGAACAGACCAAACCTATTTTTTCCCAGTATTAATATATTTTAAATGCTATTTAAAATTGCCTGGAGACTGTTGCAATACCTTTACTGCATTGTTAGTGCATGACATGAAAGCAGACGGAAGCTATCAGTGAACGTAAGTGAATTTGATTCAGTTATCAATCAGTATGGGAGTAATATCGAGAGGCAATATGGAGCATGCCTAAGTAAAACTAAATTGTTCAGATTTCATTAAAAAATAGCTCTAATAATAATAACATAAGTTGAGAAAGTGTATTTACTAAGATTTTTAGCAAACCTTTAGTGTTTGAAATGAAAGGAAGAAAAAGTTTTACTAATGCAGTATTTTGTACTCAAATAAGATTCTATAACTAATAAACATTTTTTTTTTCTTTAAAAGAAAACATGTAACAATCTAAGGCCCTAGCTCAAACAATGATTTGTATTCAAACCACGTTCCTTCCAAATGTGTTCAATTCGAGAAAATAGGGTCTTGAGGTTTCTAGCATTGCAATTTAATGATAAAATTACTATTTCAAATATTTTAGTGAAGGAAAAGGAGGATGCACATGCTGATCCAGAAATACAGCCTATGAAGGAAGATGATGGAACATTTGGTGAATACAGGTGAGCAGCTGACGTGGTTTGTCATATTCACTGTTCATATCATATGTGCATTATACGTCACACTTACTAATTCACAACTAACTTTTTTTCAGTGTTGAGAAAGATTCTGCATCCAGTGTTTTGTAGAACCATAGACAGCATTTCAACTACATTATTAGAAAAAAAATGAAATACACAAGAATTATGAATTGAGAGTTTAGAGCAAGCCACCAACGCAAGTCCTTTCAGTTAGGGCATATCTCACATTATGGTTTTTGAAAATAAATTTCTAATTGAAATTTAATAAAGACAATCTTGTGTTCCATTGATTTGAAAATGAATGCATTTAAGATGGTACCCAATACTAATACCTAATCCAATAACAAGGAAGTAGTTGAACATGGAGGTGAGGGAATGTCCTACAGGAAAAAGATCTCGGTTTCATGTATTTCAGTGCAAAAAATCCAGAAAAAAAGCTTCAAAGCATGTAACACAGCTTTTATTCCTTTATTTTAAATGTAGGATAGCTGAATCTCCTGACATTGCAAAAAGCACACACTTTGCTAAGTCTGTTCACATAATACTTAGGAGTATAGTTGTTTTGTTTTGTTTTGTTTTGTTTTAAAAAAAAAAACATTTTGTTTGATGGTTTTTAATTCATACAGGAAATAATGTTCTTAGTTTCTAAGTATATCAATGCTGTTATATTTTACCTGGGTGTTATAATGCATTTCACAGTGTATTCCTATGTAAAAAATATTGTAAACACCCTTTATTATTTTGAAGATGTGCAATTTAATGTATAAAGCAAAAACAGTTTTTTTCAAGAAGGATTCACTCTGTTGTTGTAGCTTCCTCTTATAAGGGTAATGTGCATCTGGATCTGACTGGAATAGATTTCCAGTTCTGAATGCCAAAGAGCAGTTTCTGATCATTCTTCCTGGATTTAAAAAAAAAAAAAAAATCAACTTTGTTCTTAGCTTAATCATTTTAGTGCAGCATTTTATTACAGAATTACGAGTATATATATTAATTAAATTTGGCTGATAAAATAAATAGTGTGAAGCAGTGTTTGGAAGCAGATGTAAATAAGTACTGCATAGATTTTCCTAGCCAGTCCAGTTTTCATTCTCCTTTAGTAGCTCCTCTGCTTGGAACTTTCCCTTTGTACAGAATTGATGTGACTTGAATATGCTTTTTCTCAGATCTAGACTAAGACTATTCAAGTCTGCTTTCTTTTGTGACCTGTAGCAAGATTTGAATTTATGTTGCCATATTTAAGTGGCTTGAATTAATCTAAAAAACCATCTAGTTATGTATTAAATGATTTCATAATGCATTTATCAGCCTCTATTCTGGTAAAAATGGACAGTTGCATGCCTAGCTTTCAGACTTGTTCATATGCTCATCCTATTTACTATGCAAAAACTCCTTTCTAAAATGTATTTCTGTGTAATTAGTCTATATTGGGCTTTCCTCTTTTTTCCTTAGAGAAAGGGCAGCTGCAGCAACCAGTCAGATTACAGAAGATATCTTGGCACCCTCTCTGCAGCCCAACATCCCTGCAGTCACTCAATTCCCAGTTTGTCTGCCTCACATGGCACTGGCCATGATGCAGTGCTTCTTTGAGGAAAAAGGGTATAGGGTATCCCTTGAACAGAAAAGTAATTTTTGAAAGGTCTAGAAATTCGAGTATTTTGAACTTTTTTCATCACTTCAGGTCCATGTCTGCTTGGACAGGAAAGAAAATGGACAAGGAAAAGAAAAGAAAAGGTAGCTGTGCCAATTCTCCTGAAGCAGACCCTGTCTTTACCAAAGCAAAGTCTGTGAGATCTGACAGATCCAACTTCTTCAAAAGGTCAGGGGATCAATACTCCAGCACCAAATCAGAGACCTCCTACAGCAGGAGGAGGGCTAGGCAGTCTTCAGAGCTCACAGGGGTTAGTTCTGTCTCTGCTTCCTTCTGCCAAGAGGAAAAGAGGTCAGACGAATGGAAGTACAGGCATGGCTCTAGACATCATGCTTCTGAGCAACAGATAATGGGTTCGGAGGAGGGCTCAGATTCTCAGGCAGGACAGCCACCCCCTTTCCAGCAACCCCTCAGCTGCAACTCAGTTCATGGCTCAGTGGCAAGGCAGCATTCTTCTCTCCAGCATTGGTTCAGCCAGACCACAGACTACAGCTCAGATTCAGAAGACACTCAGAACTCCTACCACAGGAAGGTAAGACCTTCTACTACTCATTTATCTGAATCTGAAAAGAATTCATTAATGAAATCTGTATTTTTGCCTGAGCTAGCTACTGTCTTAAAGGATGCACTGACAGCAGCCAAACAAAGTATAACTTCTGTGGCACAGGCTAGGTCCCACTCAGGAAAGCACCCCAGGGTACCAATTACAGAAGTTCCAGTGGTTACTCTACTAGCAGCTGGGACCAGTTCCCAATCTTCTGAGACTGACCCTGAGGACAGTTTAAAAAACCAAACAATTTCTGTGAAGGAGAAAGCTGAGGCTGACAAGGCTTTGGAGGTTGAATCATCCCCTGAAGATGGGGAAATGTCATCTGAATCCCCTACAGAAGACGAAGAAGGACCAGATGCTGTGCGTAGGTTTGACATGGAGAATCAGAATTATCTGTTCAAGCACATTAAAAGAGCATTAATGCTGAAAACTTCCAAATGTGAAGGCCATGCAGAAGAACTGCCTATCTTATCTGAAGAAGGCAAGGGAGATAATGCACTTCCTATCCATTCAGCAGTGGAAAGTCTTGTCTGTAGGGTTTGGGGTAATCCTGAGGCAAAACATGAAGCCCCAGCAGTCCTACGTAAGCTGTATCCTCTTCCAGCGGATAAAGCTTCTTTGTGGGGGACCTTGCCTAAGGTAGACAGGGCATTGGTTACTGGTGATTCTGTCCTTTCAATGCCTGCTAATGGGGATGCTCTCCCTAAAGATCCTACTGACAGAAAGATTGAGGAAGCAATTAAAAGATCTTTCAAGCTGGTTGCAGCCCAGCTTGGAGTATCTATCTACTGCACTTACGCTTCTAGAGCGTTACTAATATGGCTGGAGGAAGAACGAGCCAGAATCAAAATAAAACGAGTCCCACCTGGTGCCATACGAAGGAAACGCAGGCTATGTAAACTTGCAGCTAATTTCATCCATGATGCAGCTGAGGATTCTCTTAGACTCACAGTTAAAAATATGGCATGCCTCACAGTAGCCTGGAGAGCTATATGGCTACGTCCCTGGACCTCATCACTAGATCTTAAATGCCAACTGCTGTCTTTACCATACACAGGCGGCAAGCTATTTGGTGAATCCTTGGTCCAGATCATGAAGGACTTTGCAGAACACAAATGTTCCTCACAACAGCTGAAAAAAAAAAGCTCTCTTCGAAGCTCTTCATTTTCTTATCCTCACAAGTCTCTGAGTTACTTCCATTCTCCTCCGAAGATTAAAGGAGGGAAAAGAAAGTATAAGTTCTCACATTCATTCCATGCCAACTATGAAAGGACATCTCATTTTCAGAGACACACCAGACCATCAAAAGGAACTTTCTGAGAACATAGACTGGCGTATTTTCTCAGGAACTGGGAAGAGTGAAGGATCTAGAAATTTATACTGAATAGACTTCAATATTTCTAGACAATGCCTAATTGCTAATGCTGATAGTTAGAAAATTTGTTGTTTCAAGATAAGATTTAACTGATTAAATTACTTAAATCTTAATTATTAATTATGATTTTCTAGAGAAGTCATAGCTATCAGATTTAGGGGAGATTTTTGTCACATTCAGTTTGTAGGCTTCTCAGTATTCTTGGGATTGATTGGACTTTGAAGTTTTGCACTATTCCACGGGGTTTCTTCTTCTAAGAGCAGGTATCTGCAGAACCTGCCAACATTGGATTTTTCTGCAATCTAAAGAGGAAATAGTGCTCTAAGAAACCTAGGTGTTTCAGGAACCACAGAATGAATGACTGGGTATGCACTGCTTGTGTAATTGATGGCTTTCCTGCATCTTTACATAGCAAGGGAAAACAGTGCCTCTAGAAGTCGTTTTTATAGCAAGCTGATTTCACCACAACCCCTGTGATTTTCTCAGTTAGAGAAGACAGTGAATTGTGGACAGTCAATGCCCACATGAAGAAACTGCAAGACATTCAACAGATAGTGAAAATGCATGTTTATTTAAATTTAAGATAAAGACTATGCAGAGTTTCTGTTCAGGTCAGCATAGATACCTATGTTTCCAGCCTAAGTTTCCATCCTGGGCAAGAGAAATTAAGAATTTATGGCATCTACAGACCAGTGGATTCAGGGAAGGGGTGGGGGGAGGATGCAAACATGCATTTCTAAGTTAGCTTTATAGGAAGAATGAACTGTAGCTTTTCACATCTCTTCTTACATGATATCCAAGCGTATTTGTCCTCTTGTTGTACTCTCTAAAATCTCCTTAGGAAGATCAAAAATCAAGGCATCTACAGTAGCAGGACTGGTACCGTGGTTATGCAGTATGTTCACACAATTTGTTGAATTCTTTTGCCTCTTCAACATTTTGTCACAAACTATTTTTCCAAGATATTCCTAGCTATGCTATAAAAGACTTTCTGGAAATGATTGGTGGAGAGTTCTTTGACTGACAGATAATTTATTAGTCTTCCTTCTTTTTCTAGGTTGATTCAAAATGAGGATGTAGTTTGTAACTACAGTATTTTATTTCTACTGTACTTATGAAGATTTATTGCAGCCTAGGTTTGTTTCCAGGGGTACATAGCAATGATATTTGCCTCACAATGATAATTCTAAGGTTGATCCCTTCTACCACAAGCTGTGATGTCAGCAGACTGCCTGTAGGATTTTAGTCTCTGAATAGTCTGATTGGATTTGGCAGTGATCTTACTGTATCCTCATTCACACACACATGCTTTCTTTGATGGTTCTTATTTTAAGTCTTGAGCATCTCTGTCACCCAGTTTTTTAAGTCATTGCTTTGATTCCTGTTTGAACATTTTTCCTCCAGAAATAGCAAAAGTTTGCTTAAATTTATCTCAAGCAGATTTTTCTTTAAGATATTTCCTAGGAGTAGGTCAGATTCTTTGGCTAACAACAACTTTTTCAACCTGTTGCCATTTAAAGCCAGAGCTTAATTTCCGGGTATTTGCAGCTTCTGCCAAGATTGAAGATCAAATATTAGACATGATAAATAAAACCTGCTCAGAAAAATAAGCTATTTTGTCTTAGCGAGGTTGGAAATAGTAAAAAGTTTTGAAATCTGAATTGATACAGGTGCGTAAGTGTGTAGGAAAGAATTCTTTACCTGCACAGTCCTCGGGATCCCAGTCAATTTAGGAGTGTGAGCAGAAACCCATTAGGTATTGGGGCAGAAGTTCTCCTGGAGTCTACAGGAAAGCCACTGTGCAAGGTCCTGTAAGCCTTCTGTGGCTTTATGTGGCTGCTTATAGTTAAACGTTTATGGGCTGTTGACATGAAGGCACAGAAAAAGAAATTTACTACCAAGAAATTCCATCCTCAGCATCCTCTTTCTGTCCAGAAGATAGCCCAGAATGCTTTACCCATTTTGTTTGTTTTGTGTTGCCTTTTATCTGACAGTTGTGTTATGAGGAAAAGTAGTATATTGCTAACCATATATTGAGTTGTTTTGCATGTTCATGAATGTGGCAAAGTTTAGTGGGAACTAGTTGCCTGCTGGACTGCAGAGGCATCGTAATACTGTCCTCCCCATTCTGACTGGTTGCTGCATGTACCCATATCTAAGGAAGAAAAATTGAAAAGTTGAAAGAAGAAAGGAGTTTTCAAGGTACATATTTCTTTCAATAATTGATGAGCTTGTGAAATGGAAGTACTTTTTTAAAAAAATAAGTTTGTACTTTGCATTTACACGTCATTATTTTTACCTCCGTACTTCTTCATCTCTTAATCATTAGCTGCAAGTTTGCTGTATTTTTAATTAAACAAAGGGAAAAGATACATATATCTTCTGATATATTAGCAATGATATATTAGCAATCATTTATGAAAAATATTTAAAGCTTTTAGAGTTTGTTTTAATATTAAATGCACTGTCCTTACTGCAGGGGCAAGAAATGTACATATTAGTACATATGAAAATGACTGGTGTGTCTTTATTAACAAACTTTCATCCTTAAAAAGCTAGTGGCATGGAAATTATTTCTAAGAAAACAAATCATAAAAGTATCTCTGAGCTTAACTGTCTTCTGAGCTAAATATAAAATTCTTACACATTCTCACCTCTTGTTTTGTTCCTTTTCAGTACTTACTGTCTCACTCTTAATTGAAGGCACTGCATACATGATGCATTTCTAAATACTTCTTAAATTTTCCAACTGTAATTTTAGTTAACCCAATTTGTACCTTATTTTTCATTTCAAGGTATTACACTAGATAAGTTTAAAAGTCAGCAAGCAAAATCGCAAGCAAAAACTGAAAGATCTATTGATCTATTCTGTCTGTATTTTGGAATAGTTTTATGAACAGTCAGAAACAAGATTAACAAATCTTGCAGATACTGTATCAAAAGTTCTGACTTTAACGTTTTTGCAATATAATATTATATGTTCTAAAGTATAAAGTGTTATATTGCTCTTTGGGCATCAATATTCATAATGGGACAACTCAGCGGCTTTTGTAGATTGCTTCTTGGCAGCACACAGAAAACCTAGTCATTTCCCCAGAGCACCAGGCTCCCTTCTTTGTTTTGCAACCCCATGGTTACAAAAGTGCTGTCCAAAATATTGATGTCTTCACTTTTTTTCTCTCTCTCCTGTTTTGTCTTTTATCTTCCATTTCTTTCCCTTCCAACCAAAACATTGTATTAATCTAATACAAGAGTTTATAATCCAGCTTGAATCAAGGTACCATGCAATGTGTTTCCTTTTCCTGAGCAAGGAGTGGAAAGTACCTTGGGTAATCCCATTTCTTTTTTCACTACTAGAGTCTTGGCAGAACTTCTTTCTGGACTTTTCTGGTGCAAAACCGAAGTGAATACACAGGTTCAGATTTGATTTTGCATCTGCTGTAACTATGGTCTTATACCAGTGCCCACCTCCATGCAGGTGTACTCCTGGGTGAATCAGCAGTTTTGTTTGTTTGTTTTTAATTACCCAGACAGTAGAATCTGCATCTGCATCCTTACTAAAACAGAAAAAACAGAGACACAATACAACCAGCTGTGTAAGTATTTCTTTATTGTTTGGCGTATAAATACATTTTGTTTACAAAAATACAGACAAAAACCCTAAGAGCAACACAAAGCAAAAGTTCCCCCACCCAGATTTATCTAAGTTACAAATTAAAACTGTTGATTTTTTTATTGGATTAAACACAAAAATGCCAGAAATGTGGATATTTTTTCATACAGTGGTGGTGTATTATTTATTTACTGTGTATTTCCAGCCTAGTGAATTACACTGGGTAGAATCACACTTTAGAACATTTGCACAGTTTCTTGACCAATTGGAATAGGGTACAAATGCATTTTTAAAATTTGTTTTCATTCATATTACAGTGTAAGCAATTATGAAGCAATATTCTTTACTAAACGCTCTTACCTTGAAGTCTTTAAACACTTCAGGTCATTCTTCTTTATGATTAGGACCCAATACTATTTCATAGTGAGGGTCTGGTCTTCATTGCTTTTGTACAGCCTATTTTAATGACTCTGATGCCCTCAAATGGGGACAATTAAGAGTGTACCTTGCTATCTGACAAGGAGACTCATGCAATTTTTAAATACTCTGTTCTTTCTTCAGACTTTTTCATACAGGTTCCCTCCAAAACAATCTCCAAATGAATGATGTCTTTATAATCTGCTCATGTTTGCAGTGTCATAAACATTTCAATTTGCTGCTGGATGATTGACATTTTCAACTAGAATTCTTTTAAGTGTTAATAACCTCAATGTTTGCATTATCAGTGGGCACAGAAGATCAGTGATATTTATCCTCGAGCCATGTACACAGCAATAACTAAAGACAAAGTTAAGCCAATATGAACAAGTTTAGAGTTTTGGCCTTTGTGCATTTTAATTATAACATGAAGTTTTTCTGACATGTTAGTAAGGTAGATGTTCCTACCAATTCTGTGTATGCAAAGAAGAATGAAATCTCTGGTATGCCTTTTTTTTTTTCTTTTTTTTTCTTTTTTTTTTTTTTTTAAATTATATGAATATTAGAGCCATACTTCTTTTAAAATGTGAAAACCTGAAATCTTCCAAAGCCAAAAAAGGATGAGGAGATACCAGCTTGGTGGAAAATTGATGTACTGTTTTTTTGCAATAGTGAAATGCTTCTCAATAGGGCATATATTAGCTAACAGTATAATCTGTGTGACCTTGTACGTGCTTTATTACTTTTATTCCATCTAATAATGTGGATTTTGTAAATATATTTATATTTCCTTGATATTCTGTACATTTCTTTATATTTTAGATAAGTTGAAAATCAGTAAATAGAAAAATAATAATCATTTGCTCTTTGGTGCCTATATAAAGTCTTGTGTTTTGTTTAAGACAATTGCACCCATAAGTGCAGCTGCCTGTAGTGTTTTTTAATTTTTTTAATGGTTTAGAGCTGCTGATGAAATCTTCACCTTGAAACTGAAGTGCAGTGTTAAGTATTCGGAACTAGATCTATTTCATAAAATACAGGCTTACCACAGCTACAGATTTGTTCAGGGATGCTGATGGCACTGCAGCTTTTCCACCAACGAGGGAGAGACTGCAGTGCTCTGCTGAAGGGATCCTTCTTCCCTGCCTTTCTTTCCTTTCTTTTTTTTCTGTTGTGCTCCAGATCATCATCATCAATGCCAGAACATGTTATTAGTTATGGATTAAGATAGAGAGGTTGGTCTGATAAGTAATGAAAAAAACTAACCATGCTCTTAACTGCTCAGTTCTGGCTACTGTAAGCTGAATTGTTGCTTTACCTGTATAGAGTAAATGTTTTAGCAATTTTAAAAGCAACTTATTATTGATAAAATACTGATCACTATCAGGATATGGACTTTGCTTTTCTTCTTAGGCTATTTTCATTTGTTTCTTCTGCACCCTTTTAATGGAATATATAGGTCTCTTGAAAGGTAAGGCTGAAAATTGCAAGTCTGGCCTGCATTATGTAACAAATTATTTGAAATGCAGCATTTTATTTTCTTTGTACTAGTAAAGAAAACCAGTATATCCCATTTAACTAAGTTCATTCTTCATTCGTGTTGAAGGAATCAAAGAAAATAAATTTAACAGACTAACTTCACAGCACATCATAAGCTTGTTACCCTGAGGAACAAATAAATTTTTTTTGTAACTTTACAACCCACTTTTTAATGCTTGCAGTTGCATCTAAATTGCTTCCAAGCCAAGGCACAAGTCTTATGCCTTTGCATAAGTCATGCACGATGAAAAAAAAAAAAAAAAAAGAAAACCACAGAAAACCTGCTCTCCACTGAAGACATTCACTGTTTAAACCATTACTACACCATGTATTCATGTCAACTGCATCATATTGACTTGTCTCTCCAATGTGATGTGGGTTTACTAAAGGATATAGGGCTGCACACATGCTTTTTATAAACTCTGCATGCATTTCTGATTTTGCCTTAATGAATCGTACATCAGTTAATTCATTTTGTTTGTTTGTTTGTGTCTCCAGTGATGCAGAGGACCATAAACCTCTAAAAAAAGGAAGCCGGACACCTTCAGACAGAACTGTGAAAAAAGAAGACAGTGATGATAGTTTAGTTGACTATGGAGAAGGTGTAAATGGCCAGTTCAATGAGGATGGCTCCTTTATTGGACAATACAGTGGTAAAAAAGAGAAAGAACCTGCAGAAGGAAATGAAAGTTCTGAGGCTCCTTCTCCTGTAAATGCCATGAATTCATTTGTGTAATCAAGGAACTCGATCCCCTTGTGTCTTCTGTTTGTTTAAAGCACTTGTACATCCTCCTTCTCATACTATGAACATGCAGGTAACAAAGCTCCTCACCTCAAAATGTTTATGCTATGAGAACATGCCAGTCAATACAATTACTCAGTATGATGACACATCAAGTGGTATGTTAGTATGAATCAAAATACAAAATTCAAATTTTGTTCAAAACTTGGATTTTCTTACTTTTTTTAAAAAAAGGAACTGACACTAAAAAATAACTGACTTCTAATTTTGTTTTCTGTTGAAAATATGGTATAATGCATGAAAAAGATGCTACACAATTCACAATCTCGTGTACACTATAAAAACACGGTTGGACAATTTGTTATGCAATCCTCGGCTGAATCCCTGGATATGAATTCCGTTTTCATTGTCAGAGTGTTATAGTAGTATTATATAGAACTTCAATGTCTTTGTGGACATTGTTGTGAAATTGGTGACTTAATGTCTAGCTATCATATGTCTTTTTGCAAGACAGTTAGGAACAGTATGTACAGTATATAATTGCTAAATGATTTAAGTATGACACTTGCATTTGCTGATGCTTAATGAGACCCTATTATCTGCTCTTTGCTCCTATTACTTTATAGCCTTTTTAATCTATCAAGTATTACAGCAGTACAGTGTTCTATTTTTACATCAAAACACGTTGGATTGATTTTAGGGCATAAAAGATACGCATTGCAATGCATTTTGGAATCTGTACAGTCACTGAAAGAAAAATTTTAAAATGACAGAAAATATTCCAGAAAAGACAGGGCAAAATACATTCAGTGCCTTTATACAATATGCATTCCATAATGCACTGTACTATGAAGTCAGTTGCTTCAGTAAGCTGTGATTAGTGGACAACTATCATTGCCAAATAAAGTAAAAATGTAAAATAAATAAATAAATAAGAAGTGTTATGAAACTGTTGTGCTACAAATTGAAGGTTTAAAATGTTTAAAATTACACAAAGTATGTTTTTTGTGTTTTTTTTTTTTTTTTTCCTTCAATAGAATGAACACTTCCTAGACAGTTACAGCACAACATGTTTTCATGGCCTTAGAAGATTTATTTAGAAAAAAAAGCATGACAAACACAACCAGAATTAAATTATTTACTAACACAGCAAGGTATAAGCTCTCGTAAAATAAACAGTTAAAAAACAAGCTAGCCAACCACACCAGCAAGAGTGCATTTCCCTCTGTGTCCTGGCTTGCTCAGTGTGGCAGCTTTGGAATTATCTACACCCCGAAGCAGTGTGGGGTTACCGCTCGCAACCGCAGAATTCAATCTGACAAGTGCTCGTACGGTTTAGTGGTAAAGGATTACCATTATCAGTTACAAAATTATTTTCTCACATACTATATCAATCAAGTGTTTACCTCCAAATATAAATTTTTATAACAACCTATGGTTGAAGGAATGCTCAGTTTCATTTGCCAATAAATTGGTTTTTCATAACTTGCATCAAGTTTAATTTTAAGTAAGCTTTTTATATGTAGATATTTTGTTGAATTTGTAAATACACTTAAAGCGTAGGTGCTATATGCTTCTAGGTGTTACAAACAAATAAAACAAGAAAGCTTATGTTGTACTGTGTAAGAAGTACTATAGCCAACGGTGTGCATGGTATTTTAAAGCATCTACTTAAATATATATTATTTTTTTTGCTGTGAAAACAAAATAGTGAACTGTTCTGCTTTTTTACTGCAGATTCCTAATTGAACCATTCAGAGCTTTTGCCAGTGCATTACATCAGACCATAGTACACATCACAGCTTTCATGTATATATTGTAGGTAAAGCACAACCGAAGTGATCATAAATGTACGCTAGCTGTAATAAGCTTCTTTTGCACCTTTGAGCTTTTCATTGATCAGTTTTCTTAATGGGAACCGAAATAAGAAATCAATTATACAAACATTGACTACAAAGCACAAAGAGAACATTTCTTAATAAGATTTTACTGATGGTTTTGGTAAAAGAGAAGTATAATTTTATTTAATTGTAGATGCTGAATTATCTGTGCATGTGGGGGTAAACATACAGGCTCACTTCTGTAATAGTGCAACAGATTTTGTATTAAAAATAAATGTGGTTTTAAAATTTCACTGTTTGTTCTGTTTACACTAGCAGTAAAAGTCATATCTGATTCACCATGTAATTAAGGATTCAAATTGGAAAAAGCATGAAACAACTCTATCAGAAGCTGTTACCACGTTGTTACAGGACTTTATGTACTGCAACCAAATTATTTATGGACTGTTGCCTATCTTTACATACCACCATTTGAAAAAGATATGAACTCATCTGAACATTTCCCATTGAAATCTGCTGCTGTTTACACTTCACTTCCATGGATGCTTTATTTAGTCATATTTCTGCAATCATGTCCATGCCTGTAAAAGTGAGTAAGAGAAAACAAGAATGTTCATTCCAAATTAAGGGCCCTCAGATAGGATCCCAAATCAGGATTTTGTGTCCTAAAGGACATACAAAATTCTGAGTATTCATTTTCAAACAGGATATTTAACAGTACATGAGGTGAGGCAAGTTTAACACCTTTCACAATACACAAAATCTATTGCAATATTCTTTTCACACCTTGTCTGTTCTTTGTATGAATGGAAACGCACTGGGCAGGAGGGCAGTTGCTCCACAGAGAAGGCTGCAGGAGAGTCATGGATTCCAAGAGGTGCGGATGCTTCAGGAAATACATCAGAAGGTTGATGTTTGTCTGTGATGCTCAAAACAGGGATTTTATCACTGAATCAGAAGCCATTCTGTCCTCCCTCTGAGCCACCTATATACTGGACCCCCTTGGCTATTCTCACTTCTGTCACCTGTGTAGTCACAACTCTGGCACTCTGAGACATGGGGCTGTCTGTTTCTCTGTACAGGCATCTATTGATTTTTCCAGCAGTGTACATTGACTGGGAGATACGAAATACAGCTGTTTCTATTTTGATTAAAGATAATTCCTGGAAAGAGGGATCTGATTTCATGTGATAACCATTTTTGAAGACACACTTCTGTTTGTCTGTTCCTGTTTCCCAAAGTGTGTTAATACAGTCGCTACATTTTCCTTTTAGAGATTTACTTTTGCTTTTGGTTTTATTCTCACTGAAGTGGTTGTATAAATCCAGAGGGAATTAAAGAGGATACCCCATCAGTAGTTTTTCTTGTAATCTTCTATTCTCATATTATTCCTAGGAAAATAGTTTCCTTGTAAATCCGCATAGCAGAGGCAAAGTGGCAAAGTGAAACAAATTCTTTTCATGTGCTGTCTGGCCCATTTTGAGACATAATCTGGAGAAATAATAAATGAAGCAATATTTTCTACAGTATGGAAGTGGGCTTTTTGTTGTTGATGTTTTCTCTGAAAAAGGATTAAGGATAAAAGCAAGAAGATGTTGAGATGTTGAGAATTGTCCTTTGTTGTGTGTAATTAGAAAGTAATTGTCCTTTGTTGTGTGTTTCTGTCTCCCTTCCTCTCCTGGCCTTCCCTCTTCTGCTGTCTTAGGAAAGAACACTTCAGAGAGCTGGCAGACGCAGCGACTGATGTCATGGGAAGATGGAAATAACTGAATATGCTACTGTAGGGGTCTACCCCCAAATAATGCTTTCTGGGGTGCAAATTAAATCCATCTGGTCATCATGTTTAATCTCTGAGGGGATTCATGTTTTCTCTTGCTGCTCTTTGTGCACATGAAGTGGAAACTTTAGACCAAGCTGTCAAGATAAGTGCATGTCAATGGGATGTTGACTGACAGTAGATGTGATACATCGTGACTGTAAGCAAACAAATAAATTCTTGTCCTTGTGGTCTCACAACTTTTGGCAACAAAAATATATGCAAAGTTTCTTACTGTACTCAAATGTAGGTGACCCAGTAACAAATTCAAATCCTGTTTAGTATCTATAAAAATGAACCCTTCATTGGAGGGCTGGAGCAGTGTGCCCAACTGTGCATTTGGCAGCACTGGCTTTGTCCCCTGGGGAAGCACTGCAGGATAAAATTAGAACAAGCTTGCAAGCAACAGGATTGCATATGTTACATGCTGAGAAATGAGGCAGGGCACCGGATGGCTTCTGTCAGCAGGTCCCCTCCAGCCTCTTGTCTTCCCTGACCCTGAGGTACCCAAGTAAAATAAAGAAGTTCAAGAGATGGTGTTTCCCTATATACTGGGAAATATATATATATATATATTTATATATAAGCTGAATCTGTAAATAGGTTTTAATTCTGTCTGGTTTTCCATTATGTTTTGGGTATTAGTGAAGAGGAGGAAAAATGCCTGGTCCCCAGTTTTTCAAGTTGTACAATTACATGTGCCAGGGTTTCAGACCTCATCCTAACTCTGGTGCCTGATTTCTGGGAAATTACTCACTCATGCTGTATTAAGGAACAAACTATATTTACATCCAAAAATAAACTATACTTGATCCATGTCTTCCAGAGGATGCTGACCTATTTCCCAGTCCAAAGGCCTCTAAAAAGGGATGCTTTGATCTTGAACTCCAGCAGCTCTTCTGACAGGTGATAGCAGCCCTTTGTGTACATTGCTCTGCCATTACTCTGTGTTTGCAAAGATCTCAAGGACATTGAGTCTTCATAGAACTAAGGGAACAAATTAGGTTTTCCTAATTCTGGTATTCCAAATATATTCCAAATAGATGGTCTGGAATATGTGGGCTGTAGTGAGGGAGTCCTTGTGGACATGCCAGTATGAAAAGGTTTTTTGTTTGTTTATCTAGTGTTGTGTTTCTATTTATGCATGTATTGTTTTGAGATACGAGAACTTACCAATCTTTGAGACTTTTCTCATATTTAATTGAAAACTGCCAATAAGTTTGCATGTTTTGGATGGGAGAAGTACGCTAAGAGATGGACAAACAACCACACAAGGTAATTGCTTAACTTTACTTTTTGAAGCAAGCTGGGATGTTGCCTGGAAAGCAACTGCTTTTTGTAAGCATAGGACAAGGCTAGCTGAAAAGACCCCTTTCCCTTAGCTTGGGAATTTGACTGGTATTGTTCTTATGAGATGAGGAAAGAGGGAATTTTCCAAGCCCTTTATATAAGGAAGATATAAAGAAGCCATGTAGTGAAGACTCCAAACTTGGAATGCCAGCATCAATGTTTTTGAAAAACTTATTATGAAAAAAAAAAAAAAAAAAAAAAAAAAAAAAAGAAAAAAAAGGTGGGAAGAGGGCAGTTAATTGAAATAATTTCTGGCCAAGTCAGAGGACAGAGTGAATGTAGGTGAAATGGACATCAGCTGGAATATTTTGATTTTCATTAAAGAGACAAAAATGTCTTTCGCTAGGCCATCTGGCAGCCTCTGGGTACAAACACAACATAAGGAAGCACTAGAAAAAGCATTTAGACTGCTTCTAAGGGAATATTGTACATTTAAGTATGTAGGTATTGACAAACCATAGTTTTATGCGTAAATATATAACTCAATCAATCAATCAGTGAACCACTGATCAGGCCAGAAATTTGATCTCGCTGAGGTTATCGTTTGTTCCTGGCTGTGTTACAACATTGAACTCTTGGTTCCATTTTTTTTTTTTTTTTTTGGCTTTAGTACCCGACTCAGCTGTTTTATTAAAATTAGGCAATGACCATAAACTTTATCAAAAGGGAGGTTTTTGAATTTTTCTAAAACAAATTTTGTTTGATATAGCCTAGTTTTTAAGCTTTAAAAATAGCAATTGACCACTAGGGGGAAGTCACAGTTGTTTGTTAGCAGAAGCCCATGGAAAACAGCTATCCAAAATGATACATCAAAGTTCACATCACATGTGAATGCATATATGTATATATAATATTCATATATAAAATACTAGCTACAAGAATAAAACACAACTTCATAATTATTTTCCTGTTTTGAATAAATAAAATAAAATAAACAATAGATATGCTATTCAAAATATTTTTGTTACTTAAAAGAAGTAAAACCACTGCCACCACCATTTCAGCAGTCTAAAAGCAAAAATTCTTTAATTGACTCTCTGAGCGCTACCACCAGCCTCTGCCTTTCCCCCACATAGGGTGCTGCTGGGTTATAGAAAGAACAAGGGCTCTGGCTTTTTGGATCATGAAAACCCAATGGGACCATAAAAGCAAAGAGCTGAATGGGGGATCATGAGTTACCGTGCTGCACCAGACATGTTTAGCTGCATAGGATATTAGGCACAGGATGCTACTCATTTAATTACCTGTGGCTATGAAAGCAACAACTGCTCTGGAAAACTGGATGTCTCAAGACATAGCCAGAGGACACCATGTGGTTTCCCAGGCACAAATTCAGGCCTCAGTGCAGGATGAGACCACTACAGATTTTTTTTCCTTATTTCCCCCACGATAGGGTCATGTAACTACAGCACAGACAAACCCTGAGCAGCAAACAGAACACTCACTGAGTTGAGTCAGACTTTAAAAAGCATTAGAGGGTTGAGCTCGTCATTTTGCAGGAACTCCCTAGTACATACAAGAGGCTATTATCTTGTATATATGCATATCTGAAGATGAGAAAGCACGAGCTGTGTGTGTGTGAGAGACACATCAGGAAGATGGGATAAAAAGTACTAAATCACATCCCCTTGATGTTGAGTCTGTATTGTATCTGCAGTTTGTTTTGGTGCTGTGTAAGCAATGATATTAATGATCTTATTCTAATGTGCCCATTCGTTATCACAATCATAAATTACAGGGACATGTTGGGCAGAATTGCTGTTTGTAAAGTAAATTGGTAAGAGCAGTGGGTGGGGCAGGGATGCTTAGTCTGAAATTCAGCATCCATCCCTGTCCCAAAGGCAGACAGAAATAGCAATTTTTGAAGGTGGAGGCAGAATCAGAAATCAGACAAACACCTTGCTATTTTGTCAACTCCCAAATCAGTGTACATAGGCACCAGTGCTTGGCAGCTATAAAATAATAAAGGATTTTAAAAAGATAATGTTGATTTGGCTTATTTGTAGCCAATTAGCTCAGAGTTTTGCGAGTCATTTGAAAGGGCAGAGTGCTGCTGTTGGCTGAATTTACGAAAGCAAAAGGGACACTTAGTTATGAAAAGGCCACACTGGGTAATCTGTAGACCAGTAGCTTGTCTCTCTGCGATAGGATGCTTATTGGGTTTGAGTTTGTCAGGATTGCCCTTAATCTCCATGTCAAAGAAGAAAGGCTTAAGATCTTGACGCATGCAGGTGAGATGAGCTCCTCACACAGCAGATTGTGCTTGGCTGGGCCAGTGTCGCTGTGGCAGGGAGCAGCTCGGCACTGGGCTCATTCCTTCTGGTACTGGTGCAAGCCATCCCTCTTCAGGTATGCCCAGGTCAGTCACAGCAATTAACCCCACGGAGCAGGACAGCAGATTACCTCCCAGGCACACAGAACCATAGAATGGTTTGGTTTGGAAGGGACCTCAAAGACCAGCCAGTTCCACCCCTCTGCCATAGGCAGGGACACCTTCCACCAGACCAGGTTGCCCAAAGCCCCATCGAGCCTGGTTTTGAGCACCTTCAGGGATGGGGCATGCACAGCTTCTCTGGGCAGCCTGTTCCGGTGTCTCACCACCCTCACAGTAAAAAATTTATTTTGAATATCTTATCTAAACCTACCCTCATTCAGCTTAAAGCCATTACTCCTTGTCCTATCACTACACTCCCTGACAGAGTCCCTCCCCAGCTTTCCTGTAGGCCCCCTGTAAGCACTGGAAGGCTGCTGTGAAGTCTCCCTGGAGCCTTCTCTTCCCCAGGCTAAACAACCCCAACTTCCCCAGCTTGTCTTCATAGGAGAGGTGCTCCAGCCCCTTGATCATTGTCATGGCACTCCTATGGACTCATAGGAGTATTTCCATGTCCTTTTTGTCCTGGAGGCCCCAAAGCTGAATGCAGCACTCCAGGTGGGGGCTGTTCCTTGGGATGAGCACCGTGACATCTGTGCAACAGCACCCAGAGGTGGGAGGAGGAGGAACCTGCAGGACATGCAGGGCTTTGTAGCAGGGCATCTGCTGCACAGAGTGAGGCTGTGGAGTAAAGCAAGAAAGCCTGGAATGCTCAGAAAATAAGGTGTTAAAAACACCACTTAAAGATCTAAATCAAACAAAATAGAAAAAGCATTGTGTGTTAGCCTCCCATGAAAACATCAGTACAAGAATTTTGAGGCTAGAGAGGGGAACATAGCCACAGGTCAGTGATGAAAAATGAAGAAAATCTGGCAAATTGTTTCTTCTTGCTGATGGTGGTGAGAGAGGAGTTGCTGACACTAGAGCTGGGACAGATTTTTCAGCCAGAGCAGGCAACCACTGCCCTGCCAAAGCCATCAAGGCTGCGTCAATTTACACCAGCTGAGACCTCTGCTTGTGGCATTTTATGTAGGTCTTTGGGCAGAGGTTTTCATAATGAATTTTTTGTTTTTAGTGAATAAGCATCTAATAAAGTGTCAGGGTTTCTCCACTGATGACAGCAGCCTCCAGCAGGGACACTACATCCCCAGCCGGCTTACATGTTAGAGACAGCCACATGGCAGGAGAGTGATCTTTCTTTTCTAAATTACGTATTTCAGGCTGCATCTAAAAAATGTTCTGCTGCAAACAATAAAAAAAACAAATTGCTTTAATTATGTAGTTAAATTTTGGAGTGATTATTGCAGATCAGCTGGTCACTAAAGATCTGTAATAAGGAAAATAAAGTAAAAGGACCTCTGGAGAGGCATAGTCCATGTTTTCAAGAGGCTGACTCTCAAAGTATACATATTAATTCTGCACACAAAAGCTTGAGGAGAATCATTGCAACATCCTTCTTAATTGTAGATAAGATCTGCTGTTTTTAATGGCTGTGAATTGATGGTCCTTCTAAAATATATCAAGACAAATTTGCCTTGCCACCCATCTAAAGCTTGTCTGCAGGTTTGGTTCTGTTTTTTGTTTGCTGTCAGGCATTTATTTTTTCTTAATAGATCCAGTAGGATAGGTTTCAAAAATTATTCATATCCATCATCACTGGAAGATGAGGTTTTCAGCAAGATGTTCAGAGAAAAAAATGTTGTATACCGTAAGAAAACGTCTGTCAAAAATCAGACACAACAATTAATGCAGCCTAGTCCTGCATTTAGAAGTAGTCTTTCCTCTTGACTTGGTTTTTAATTTCAAGCAAGCTTTCTGTGTGAGACCTGAACTGATATAAAAAACACACAGGTATTGAATCTGAAATGTTCAACTACTTCAGCTGACAAAATGTAGGATAATGTGTAAAACATATGGATGGCTTTATCTTAAGGCAAATGGGGATGGTAAATTTGGGGGAGAGAGGGGATGGGGGTTGGTTTCTACTGAAGATAATGCAATGTGAAGCCAATAGGAGCAGAAATGACAACCTTGCTAAAAATGTTGTCATTAATTCACATCTCAGCATCACAGCAAAAATCTTGTCTTCTCTTCCCTTGCTTCCCTCTCCTAAGCCCAGGGAAGGTATTTCTTTTCTGAGCATCTCTGTGCATCTTCTGAGCATTTTCTGAGCATCTCTGTGGGGTGCTTCGCAGTGGCACAGTCTCATCCAGTGCTGAATCCCACAACTGGCAGCACACTCAAAGGGGAAACAGTTATAGCAAGGGGGGAAATATTAAATAGAGGCTAATGCTTAAAGTCCATATTCTTTTCCATCCTCTGAAAGTGCTAGGCAAATCTCTCACTCCCGAGCTGGCCACACACTGGAAATAGTTCCTAAAAACAGGGCTGCTGCATATACTTGATTTAACTTGGGTTTAACAAATATTTCATCACACATTTAAAGTAGTTGGGTATCTTTATAAAGACCTGACAAATCTAGAAGTATCTCTGCAAACATTATTTCCAAACACCTTTTACTTAGGCCAGCAAATTCAAATAATAGACCAGTGTGTTACTAGATACCAGTTCAAAGATACCTTGAAAGCACCCACCAGTAAGTCAGAAGGATCACCCTTTTCCCTGCACAAGGCAGAGGTGTGCATCATCACTGCATGCATGAAGATTTATCAAAGCTATCAGTTATAATGTTTTAATTTTCACTGCCTGCAGATGGGCAAAACCAGATCATTCTCCAGGCCTCCCCCTATCAAAATCAAATAAAGTCTTGTGTTTATTTCCATTGAATTAGCTGTGGTACTATTTCCAGCATGGGAACAGACTGCCTGATCAGAAGACAGAGGGAAACAGGGACACCCAGTGCCAGTCCAGGCATGCTCTTATCCTCCTGGGCCACTGCCATGCTGCTGGTGGTGGTCAAGCCTTTGCCATGGAAAGTGTCCACTCACTCCAGTCCTGCCAAAGCAGGACTTAACCAGAGCTGCAGGCCTAAATCCCTACTCAATTATTCTTTGCTGGGAAAGATTAAAAGTGACTGGGCCAATGACAAAGAGCGGGTGACAGGGATACTCCAGGTCCCATGTCTGTGTAGGTAGGGCATGCCCTGGTGGGTAGAGCCAGGGATCACTCTCACCATTGCTTATATGTTTCCACAGTGGTAACTTTTGACCCCTCAGCTAAGTGCTTGCTTTTAGAAAAGAATCTAGTCACTAGATATTGTGCCTTTCTACTAATTCAGATTGTTATGTGAAATAAATTCTTGACATATTATCTACTGGTAGGGCAGATAATCAAACTAAGTACTGAAAATCTCCTTAATATATTGTGCCAGCATCCATTAGGAGCTGTTACTGACCTGGTGACATACTGATGATGATTTACAGTGTGCTACTTGGTTGTGCTGTTACCTCACATGCTGCTCAGCAACACACTTAAACAGTGCTATTCTATTTACTTTTGACTTTCTAAATTCAGATAAAGACACTGTAGACATGCATGAATGACTAGTAATTTAGATGGCCACAAGGATTTTTTAAGCAGGTTCACATTGCAGTATATCTTCACCTTCAGAAACAAATGCAACATTATTTTACATAAAACAAAATCATGTGGGATTATTATTTTATTCGCACTGCATAAAACATCCATACAGCTAAATCCTGACAAATGTTTTGTTGTATGGGAAGCACAAAATCAGTGTGTATTCCTGAGAAGCAGCAGGTTGGTCTTGGTTATAGTCTGTGAATCACAAATCTCTGCACAGAAGTGATATTTACATCTCTCGACGTCTCATTGTTCCTAGCAAACAATGGGCAGCAAAATGAAAATTAGGTGTTTTTTATAGGTTGACTGGATTAATATGGTCATTGGAAGTTTCATGTCCACATTCAATAACCCCAGGCATTCTGCGTCAGTTCTGGTGCAGGTCCGTGCATCATCCTTGCAGGTAGCATTGTCAACTTCATTAAACTGTGCACTATTGATTTTTTCACCTAAGATCCTTATAAGCTGTACACATGCCTAACCTTGAAGTGATATCCCAAATCAAATTTGAGGAGCTGGGTTCTTGAACGAAACCACAGGTAACTTTGAAATATAAATTGATTAAAGTAAATGTCACATAGCCTAGCTACATGTGACCAGGTGATAGTAATGTGATATTTCAATTACCAGTTGCACCCCTACAACAACAGGTGTGCTGCAACAGCCTGCAGAATGTATATATACTTACACTAAAACATACCCAGATATTTTATTCACAATTTCTGAGAAAGCTTAGACAACTGCTGAAGCCTCTTCTTGGTTCCTATCCAAGGCTTAATGTAACTCCAAAATGTGTTAGTTTTCCTAATGCTGAATTTTGCAAACAACCGAAGTTTTCCAAGTCCTAATGCAAACATGTGTGTGGTTTTATCTCATTTGAATTCATCAAATATTTCTTTACCAAGTATTTCTTTGTAGTGTTGTTAACTCCGCAATTGTCTCAGTGGATTTGTCTCCACTGCTAATTAGAGGCCAGGCTCACAGGCGTCGCTGTTAGCTCATTACTGGGCTGTTTTGAAGGGTTGTGTTAGGGCTTTGTGGGACCTCAGAGGTACCTGGCTCCCAAAAGGCAGAGAGGACAGAACTCCAGCAGCTCCAGCTCTGCCTTGTGCAGCCCTTCAGTACCATCTCCAAACTCTTGGTGAACTGCACAGGCAAGGTACCCAACACTTTGAAACTTTACACCTGGGAAGGGGAAAGGGTAGCTGAGCCTCCACAGGTGCCACCTGGCCATCAAAGAGCAGAGCCCACACAGGGCAGTCACAGAGTTGTCTACACAAATGTGCTATCCTGAAAAGATGGAGGAGGCTGAGGGAGCAGGAAAACCCTCAAATAATACTTACTTCAAATAAAATAGTCCAAAGACACTCTACTGTATTTTCTGGTGAAATTGGTGACCATGCTTACCAGAAGGTGAGATGGGAGATCCCACAGAACTCATGGGAGTGTAAGATATAATCACAAGTGGTGATCAAGGAGGATATTCTGCTTTTGTCTGAGATAGTGGAGACTCTCCACAGAGAAAGAGCAGATACAGGAGATGCTAATGACACTAATTGATCTCATGTGGTTGGTGTATCTAATGTTGTGCTCAGCTTTTGCTCTGTTTGTAATCATAGATGAATTTTATCTCAAGTTATATTGCCAAAGGCTGAAAGACTGCTCCTCTCCTCTTTTCTTTTCTTTTCTTTTTTTTTTTTTTTTCCTTCTCTTCTCTCTCGCCCCTCTGTCTTGTATGGCATGATCTTCCTAAGACAATATGTAATTAAATTCCTTTATTTGCTTGAGATACAAGAAATTACCGCTATTAAATATAGATGTAATTGGACAACATGCTAGATGAGCTCCCTTTTCCCATGGAAGGTTGAATCTAATGATCTTTTGAGCTCCTTTCAACCTGGGCTGTTCAATGATTGTATCATGAAATATGTTTATTTAAAGTGTTTTTCAAGGAGATCATGAACATCTGTCCAATGGTACCAAGCATGGGTATTCCATGTGTGGTGGTTTTACTGTGCTAGGCAGTTGAACACCACAACCGCTCTCTCACTCCCCCTCCTCAGATGAGGAGGGGAAGAAGTAAAGGAAAGAACAACTCACGGGTTGAGATAAGGATGATTTAATTAAAAAGGGGAAATATATATATATATATATATATATATATATAATTAAGGAAATATTATTATTAATTAAACAATTCAACTAAAGGGAAAAAAGGGAAAGGGGAAAAGGGAGGGGGAAAGGGAATAACTAAACAAAACAAGTAAAGGCTATGTGGAAGTGCAGAGGAAAGAAATTACTCTCTACTTCCCACAAATGAGCGATGCTTGACCACGTCCTTGAAGCAGGGCCTCAACGCACGTAGCCAGTGTTCGGGAGGAGGACAGACGTTTTCGCAACGAGAGCCCACCCCTCCCCTCTTCTTCCTTTTTCCACCTTTTATTGCTGAGTGTGACATCATATGGTATGGAATATCCCTTTGGTTGGTTTAGGTCAGCTGCCCTGCTGATGTTTCTTTCTCACTTTTTGCCCACCCCCTAGGAGGGTCAGAGAGAGTCCTGATGCTGTGCCAGCACTTCTCAGCAGCAGACACAACACTGGTGTGATACCACTGCTGTTCTAGCTACAAGTGCAGAGCGCAGCACTGTATGGGCTGCTGCAGGGAAAGTTAACATCCCAGCCAGACCCAGTACACCATGTAAGCAAAATATTTAATTTTTGAAATACATGAATTAACAGAAGTATTGAACAGGAAGAAGCACATAGGTCAGAGGACGTGAATGCATTATATGCATATAGACTGTCTGGTATATATGAGACAGTTATGCTAGATCTAAAGTACATTTCATGTAGACATTCATTCAATCACTGATACCTCAATGCAATTCAGGATAGTTGCCAGAGTAAAAGGTGCAGGAGGAACAAGGTCGATGGGAAATTAGGTAACAGAAAAAAAAAGCAAAGTGACAAGGAAAATGTAAGTGACCCTGCTGAGACTTTTCTACCACAGATGTAATTGCTTTGGAAGAAATTAAGCTGCAAGATCTCCACATTGGGTTTATGTGAATAGGTGAGAATAAATCCATCTAGAAAAACTTCCTTGCCACAAAAACATGATGAAAGAAGAATTAACCTTGAGGGAACAAAAAGTAGAGATGGATGGCTAATGGCCCAAAGCTAAAATGAGACTTCCTGCACACTGCCACATGTACGTTTGCGTGATGCCTTAAAATGTTTTTGTTGGAGGGGGAAAAACAACTTTGGAGCCAAGTAATTGCCACTCTTTTATTGAATGGTAGTTAATAAGACATCCGGGGAGAATTGGGTTGATTTAAATTCTTTATTCTAGAGGGTATTCAGCAATCGTGTTCCAACTAAATGGATAATCAAATAAGTCACACTCTCCATTTAAAAATGTGGTCATTGTTAATGGACCTAATATCTGAAAGCACAGTTTTATCACTGAATCCAAGCATGGGTGCACTTAAAACCACAGTCCCTCTGAGCCCTTGACCCACACTGCTTCTGACACCATCTCTGAGCCCAAGAGAAGCTGAGAAAACTTCTGCAGACATTTGGATAGTCAAGTTACAGGTGGCAGACTACAGATATTTATGCTCAGTTTCAAAATGAGTGATTTCCTGCGGTTAATAATCTTAACCATAAATTGATCCCAGTTAGACCTTGAAATTTATGTGGCAGTGAAGTGAGTAGAAATAAAATTGGATTCTTACTATTCTCACCATAAGCTTTCCTGATTTTTTTTTATTATTATTTTTTTCTCTTCCTGTAGGTTCAGTTTCTATTGTGGTGCCTTTCTGGCTCCCATGAAAGCGAGTAGGACCGGACTGATTTGAAATAGCCAGGTCCTAACACTCTATTTTTTAATGAGAAATCTTCACTGTCGGAAACCAGGCAACTTTGAAAAGTGATCTTAAAATAATTCAGTATGTCTCTTTTTCATGCTCTTTAATGACTTTTTTTTTTTTTTTTTTTGTCTGTGAGATCAGATCCATCACCAGAAGGAAATAGTTGTTGTGGTTGCTCTTATTTATGTTACAACAGTACAAGGAGGCTTTGGGAGATCCCAGTGTGTTAATATGAAAAATTTAGTCAATCTAATCAATTGTAAAGGAATTAAACAAAAATAGATTTCCAAAAACTAAAGGGACTTTAAAATTCTAAATGACCAAATAGGTAAATACCTTTCTTATTCAAGTTTACAGCACGCCACAGACAAGACAGGGTAAACAGCAAATGATGATGGATCTGGATAGCAAGGTTTACTTAAGAACTAGCAAGAGCTGAGCTTTTGTGCTACTTGACTGCCTTGCTTTCACATGAACCCCTTAGTTTTATGCTGATCTTACCTCCTTGGACCCACAGGGAGATCACTGCTGGTCCAGGACAGAAAGTTGGGTTGGTTCCTGGTGTGCTGCTGCTCACAGCTACAAGTCTTGGGCATCACCAGCATTTGTCTCCATCCATCTACTTGATCTCCAGGATAATTCCCCAATTCCAGGATTTTTCCTCCAGCCAAGATCTTCTATCTGATGTCACTTTTGGGATCACCCAGAGCCAATATAATCTGTGTGCAGAAACACATAATTACCCCACCCCCCCCACCCCAGCTGGTGGTTCTGTCTCATGTGTCTTTATTAAAGGTATGCAGCTTTTATTTAGTCCAGGTGTTAACACAAGGTGCAAACAGCTCATGCTGGTTGTAGCAAGCCAGTAGCAGACTTCTGATTTGCAGTTCAGAAGTTCAGTTTTGGACATTCACCCACATGCACACAATTATCTGCCACCTCCTAGCGTTCACAATTTACACTATATTTTCACGTATGTCACATCACAACCAGGTTCTCACCATATTTCTCCTTTTATCTCTTACTGTCATTTTACACTTCTGTCCTTCCCCACAACTAACTCCTTTTCTTCACACTTTGCCAAACAAGTCCTGTTGCGAAGCAACTGGTAGTGGTACCTGGTAGACTGGAAACAGAACTCTCGCACTGATGTCAGCAGTGTGTAAGGAGGTCCCACATACTGTCAGGCACTGCTTTCATAACATTGTACACATAAAGCTCGGGAACTGGCTTAATAAAATTTATTTTATTCTGAACATTAGATTTAAGACTAAGCAGGGGATTTAGCAGCTCTGGTTAGTAAACTAGTTAAGAAGTCACACTCTAGAAAATTAATGCAGCAAAGCATGAATTTAACAACAAATTCTAGATAGTTTATATTATGAATAGGTACTGAAATCAATGGTATTTACAGGTTATAAACTATTATAGAGTTTGGCTGTAGGCAGCAATAATTAGCAATATAAATCTATGAGTTTCATCAGGAAACTCAAAAAGTGGGCAAGTTCATCAAAAAAAGGAGAACAAATGGGAAACAGCACAAAACAATGACTCTTGTTTTTTAATCAGAGATTCTATAGGAAATCAAATCTGTCCTTGAAGAAAGTGAGACAGATATTTTAGTCTGTTAAACCCCGGCAAGGGCAACTTGAATCAGTCGTGTCAGAAGTACAGTCTTCCCATTGGAAGAACTCCAGGAAAGAGATTAGCGGTTGTTCAAGTAGGAAGTAATAAATGCAATCCAGCCTCCTCCAGGGGAAGGTAATACCACACCAACGTGATGTTCCTGTGATAATGGAGCATTAAGCTGGTGAGTGAGTTTATGTCATTGATAAAAGACTGGAAATCATGATTACTCCAGTGAAATAAGTTTCACTCTAACAGAAAGGGCATAAATCATGCCTAAAAAACAGCCTGGCTGTATTTCCAAGAAGATTAAATAGCTACAAATGCACCTGGATATAATATAAACATTCTTGAGATTATATTGACAGTGATATTCCACCTCCTAGCATTTTAGGTATCAAGTGGGAACCTACGGGTCCCATCAGAAATCAATAAACAGCATTTCATAAATCTTCCAATTGCCAACACAACTACTGAACAAAAAGCTGAATCCTGACGCTGTGGCTCCTTCAGAGACCAGTTTTGCTGTGCTTTGACACCTCCAAGAGGTGAGGTCATATAGCCCTCTCCCACATTGGCTTCACAGCTACTAGTGATACTGTTCCATAGTGCTGCACATTGATGAATGGCTGTAGGATATGAGGAAGTACATGCCCCAGCTTCCTGCTGGTCATGCCAGTTTAGAAAGGTATTTCAAGCAAACTCATTATATATTTTTACATTATAATTCCTAAGAGAACATAGAAAGAAACTGAGCCAGCCAGACACGAAGATAAATGCAAATTACAACTAAAAACACTGATGGCATTTGGCAAACTAATGAGTACTGGAGAGACCAAGGAGGGATGATAATGAATGGGAGCTATTTTTCCAGGCACTGAATACAGCCACTGTGAATCAGATTTGGATGCTGTTTAGAGGTCTTAGAAGAGCAGAAGAAAATGTTATTCAGACTCTAGTTCTGAGCAGATCCGACATAACCCCAGTGGGTCAGAGCTATGATGACACAGCTAGCTGCCTAACTGGAATGTTTTCACAGCAATATAAAATAATTTAAAGGAAGATGGACCTACAGCTGAACCATATATCTTTGTTTACAGACTGGCTGGATTCAGACCATGTATTATGGACAAAGCTCTTTCTTGTGGCTCTGATTTCAAAGTGTATGTATTAGTGTAAATGTCCTTTACTGCATGGCTGGCAGTCTTTTCCTCTGCTTTGGAAACTAAAAAAAAAAAAAAAAAAAAAAAAAAAAAAAAAAAATCACACTCTTTACTGACCCTTTGCAATTTCATGTTACAAAAATGTGGAAAATATATGAACAAAACACCTCAAAGAATTCCAGCTACTTATAAAAAGAAAGAAAAAAAAAGGCTTTTCTTCCATAAGTGACAGAGTGAGACAGACAGAAAAATTTGACAGAAGAACTAGAAATATTTGGACAGAGATAAAATAAGAAGGAAAACTCAAATACAGCTGCCAAGTTATGGAAGTGTTAGGGGGGGTGCAGTAAAGTTTTGAATTGTTTAAAAGAAAAAAGATAATGAAATGAAAGATGATAGAGATGCTGGAACTCTGTCCAAGACAAGGCAGAGAGGTAGGCTGAGACAGAAATCTAAACAACGGGAGACAACAAGCAGAGGGCTGGATCTGGAAGGTGCCAGGCTGGAAGCTCTGGCTGACTCTGAGTAACCAGATAAACCAAGTCGTCACAGGAAGAAAACAGAACTGAAGTGTAAAAGAGAAGATGAGTCACAAAGGAGAAGTAGATACTAAAGAGGGAACAAAAAATATCAGATAGGATGGGTTATCAAGAAAAAAGATACTGGCTGCTGCACGGAAAGCAGAAGAGATATTAAGTTGGATGACACAATATTTCTTGCTCCAAAAAGTTGTAAAGGAGAGACAGTTCAAAAGGAAGACTGAATCAATCCAAATGCAGGCAAGGAAAGAGCTGGGCAGAGGTGCTCAGCACAGCAGCCATAGAAAGCTCTTTTGATAGAACTATAAAGGATAAAAAGGGGAGAAACATGGGGCATGCTGGTAACTGCTCTTTTGCAACAAAGAAATTAGATATAAAAATGACATTTACTTCAATTTTTCTATTTTATAAATATATAATGACATTTCTTTATGAGTTTATATGATAAAAACAGCACATAAACATTTAAAAACAAGATAAGAAGCATATTTCAGAATTATCTACTTAATAACAGTTTCTGCATTTTGCCAGTATGAAGGATGCAATGTAATTAAGTGGCTATACAAACCTAGTAGATATCATAGCCAGATAAAACCTATTGCAGAGAAATGCAGTTGAACTTGCCCCATATAATTAACAACCAACCATCAGCTTGCTCAGCCCCTGCAGAGATGTGTTTTCATTAGCCTGAACTGGCTATTGATATCTTCCCACATTTCCAACATCCCCTGGAGCATGAGGCAGCCTTTTGCACATGTATGTGGTCAGGACTGGTTGGGCAGATGTGGGGAAAGACTGCTAGGGGTCAGCCTGGGTAATGATTTTTAGCAGCTGAATGACAGAATCTGAGGCAATTATATAAAATGAATTCAGCTTGTGAAGACAGCTAAAAATATCTTTCAGAATCATGAGAAAGCAATGTTTTTTACTGTAATTATAGAAATTTATTTATGCTAACTTTTTGTCTTCATCGGAATGACAAATGTTTAAGGAAAGCAGTTCTGCATTATCAGAAGATTTCAAATATTGTAGGAGTTGTGCAGATCCAAAAGCTCAGCGCTGGTCAAGTGAGAAAGGAGGCTAGTATGAGCAAGTTCCCCCACAAAGCTAGGAACTGGATCAGGCTTTTGATCTAATGGCACCAGGAGCTACTGAAGATCTGTAGTTGAATTGATTCACCACTGAAGAAGCAGTTCCTTGTTTAATAATTTTAAGCTGCCTATTTAAACTGGTTCGTCGACACAAGTTAGAAAGTAAATGAGTGCAGCTTTTGTGGAAGTGCAGAAGAAGTTGCCAGTAACTGTGTGATTACAATTTTTTGGCATTTGTCTGACAAACGTGACCAGAAATTCTGATCTAGCATGTTAATATTACAAAAATATGATCAAATAAGCTTTTAGTAATCCACCTGTGTAATTTTTGTTGTCGTATGTGATATTGCATATCTTTCATACTGTCAACATGACACAGCAAGTTAAATAAATCAAAAACTTTTAAAATAATCTCATTCAAAATTTCTATGAAATATCCTGTTTCCTAAATTTTTATATGAAGAAGGACAAGTTTAGCATCCAGGTTCATAGGCAACCTTGGCCATCTCAATTTACATATCTTTTTCTTCAGGTATAAGGAGAAGTACTGCAGGAAGAGAGGTTCTTCAGAGCCAAGATACATCTTATTTTCAGATAAGGTAGCTGGCCTGCTTTTGTTGGTGCGTGGGGTAACTACTCTGCCTAGGCAGAGATGAGATAATTGAAGTACAGTTGTGCACTTTTCAGTGTTGGGAATAACCAGATAATTACAGTACATCTGAAAAGGCCCAAGTGCTTGTTGTGGTATTTAATTCACAATTTTTATTAATCTGTTTGGATTTCTGACTATTGCTGCCTGATGGCACAGCCACAGTTGCTACACACAGGGTACTGGGTAGGTAGAAGACCTGTGCAGCCATGGTCCCTCATCTTGATTAAGTCTCTTCTTCTTCCAGATATCTCTTTAATGTTGGCTTTCCATAATCACTCAAAATCTTGTATTACATCTCAATATTGTCCAGGTCTTTTTCGATGTGTTTTCACAGACATTATTGGCCCCAACATCCTTGACCCTGTACTTAGCCTACAAGGCTCAAACTGCTTCCAGCCAGGCAGAACAGGAAACGTTTGACAAAACATGGTCAAGCAGTCAGTAGTTGGAAAACCGTTGTAGAATAATTCTGGAAACTGAAACAGTCAAAACCCCGATGTATGTATGTATCATGTGGATAGCAGCATATATATATCATGTGGTTAGCATCTGGATTTACTTTGCTCCTGAGTGTTTTCAGAACATTGTGTGCCCTCCTGTGCTGAGGATACACTAGGGAGTTTTGCCTCTGCAAGGGATGAATAGGGATGAGAGATGGAAGGAATCTAGCATTCACAGCTGGGCTGCCCTCAGCTTTGTTGGATTTGGTGAAAATGGTGGTGGGAGCTCAGCCCTTCCAGGTCTGCCTCATGTCAGCCATAATCCTTTTCAGTGAGCTTCAGCAACCATCAGATGATGAGAAATCTCAGCTAGTCTGCCTTCTGCCAGCAGCAAGATGCAGTGGTTCAGATCAGTCTTGGCCATCTCCCAGTGCAGGGCTCTGAGCCCAACCACTGGGACATGAGGTGTCAAATGGTACCTAAATATCTCCTTCCAAATTATCCAAACTGTGGATAACATTCCTCATGCTCTGCTTGTTTAAATGACACGAACCCATGGCAGGTGGAATGCAGGGAGGGATAAACATGTGCAGAGTAATCCTTGGCTTGGTTTGCATTTTCCCACCATTTTTCCCCGGAACGGATATGTATATGGTTATAGATACACATACAGAGTATCAAACATCATGCCACCCATGGTGCTTCCTTTGGCAGGCAGAGTATGCCATTTGTTTTGAATCATGGTGCGGACACCTGAGCTCCGCTCCGGTTTGGACAGGACTCCTTGGGCACCTAGCCCAGTCAGTTGCAGCTCTGGTCCCTGGCATCTAGGCACCGCAGAGCTGCATGTCACTGTGCCCCAGGCCCTGTGCTGAATATCTGTCCTCTTCTGGCTTTGTTAAGTGAGAGGCTATGACTTGGTCAGCCTGGTGAGATAAGGAAGGAAATACCTCGTTATATGTCTCGCTAGCATTTAGGTGTTACAGTGTTGGCAAAGAAGCTCATTTAGGTAATATAGCCTACCCAATTCTGTGTGCTCCAAGAGGAGATATTTTCTGGAGACTAATGCCAAAAATACAGGCTTAAAAAATTTAGTAGCTTTTGGGGATAAAAATTTGACTTGAGAAACTATAAGGATGATTAGCTCCCTAAATCTCTTCTGTGAATCCTATTAAATGCAACTTCTACAGCCTGAAGAGCTTCTGTCCCCCCACTTGCTAACTCCATAGATGAAGGAATGTGTTGTGCTGGACTAAATATTACCCTAACAGAAGGCTTTGTACATAAGAAAAGCTGGAAAAACATACATTATATCCCAGAATTGCATGGAAATCATTTCTGTGTGCAGGCACCTCTCTTGATCTGTTGCTGAACCAATTTTGTCTCCTTTTCTTTACTGACCTGCAGAGCTGCTCATGAATACTTAATGGCTATTGAACTTCCCACACAACTTCAGAAAAAAAAGAAAAAAAAGAAATTAAAACCAAAAAAAAAAAAAAGGAAAAAAAAAGGAGACTGTTTAGAAACGCTCTATTTCCAGATATGTCTTTGTTGTTGTCTCTTTGTGTGGAAACAAAGAGAGCTACAACCTAAAATTATTCTCTTTTTTGGACTTAAAAATATTGCAATACTGTACAATGGTACAGATGGTGAGATACAGGCCCTGTTGCTGAGAATATCTGTTCCCTTTCATTAAAGATGTGAATTCACCATGACCCCATCATCACATCTATGTTTAGCAGAGCTAACTGGACCCAATAGATGGTCTGAAGTTTGGACTTTGTCCAAAATGTCCCTGCACACACTCAGACTGCCCTGGTAGGCAACCTGAAATCAGGAATGCAGTTTCTGTGCTCATGTAATCCAGAACATACAGTGAATGCTAACTCTCCAAGCCCCCATGAATCTGCACCTGCAGAACTATCCCTCATCCCTTTGGGTAAAAAAGATTGATACTTCAGATCAGTCTGGGTTTAGGGCCCAGATTTTAAGAGATGCTGAAGAGGCATCTAACAATGGGCAAACCCATACACATATGGCCTGGGCTGCATTTAAGAGGACATGGACAGATGGGACAGTAGGGTCAGGAATAGCAGTCGTATCAGGGTCTTGAGTCAAAAAACATATCATCTCCTGAAAAAAAAAGGATGGACACGTAAAAAATAAATAAATAAAATAAAATAAAATCTCTGTTTTAAAATGTGGATATAAATTGTTTGAATGATTATCAATTGTACTAGTAACAGCTGATATTTATTGGGAGCATTTCTCACAAATAAACAGTTGTGCAATACCACACAGTTTGTCTAATTGCTCCCTTAACAATCATGTGGTCACAGTTCATTTTCATTTTTAATTCTAATGGAGGCCATTTTTGTCCATCCTCGAAAAAACAAACCAAAACAAACAAATAAAAACACTTCCCAAATCCCAGTTGCCATCTATGGATCCAAACATCATAGACCATTGGACTACCAGCCAAACTCATGTCAGTCTGCTGTCTGCCCAAACTACACATGCACCAACGTGTCCAAAGGGTTCCAGGAGAATAAAGGTCAGGAGACAGCGGTGGTGCCTGCTGTTAGTGATGTGAAAGTGTGTCCTCACACATTGCAATTTTATACTGGTGTGACAGAATGAGCACATATTGTGCTGCCAAATCTTGTAACTAGAATACAGGGTCAGATGAATACCTTAAACGTAATGTAAGCTCTGCATTAAAAGGTTGTTTCCTTTTAAGTCTCTATGTCTGACCTATTGTCTGTGAATATTTCATATATCCCTGCTGCAAAATGAAGGTTAGTAAAATTAATTAGTTTATAGTACATCTGTCTTAGTCAACATTTTAAAGAGGTCCAAATGTCATTTGTATTTTCTGATCACACAGAGATCATCTCTTGTATTTCCATATCTAATACTTTGTGAAGTTTTGAACTGATTTGACCAAAAAATTGTTTTTTTTTGACCATTTGACTATTGTTTTTTCAATGTTAAAGCAAAACACCGTTCAGCAGCTCATTACTGTGGCTATGATTTAGTAATGCTAATATGTACACATATTCCATCGTCCCAAAATTCTACGTGAAAGATGGTCTCTGGCAATCTTACAAAGAAGCAAAGGTGTTTATTTAACTGCAAATATTGTTAGTTAAGTTTTCTATTTCTAAATGGCATTTCCTAGAGATTTTTGGTTTGCCATAGCACCCAAGATGTTCATGGCATCCCTGTACATAGAAAGGATAAATCTCATATATTTAATCTTAAATGACAAATAAACTGGAATCTCTGTTTTAAAAGTATCCTAGTAATGTTGGAAAGAAAAACACTAAAAAGCTACAGGGTGGTAAAATCAAGCCTTTATGTTCAACCTTAATTTGCCCTTTTTAGGCTGTATTATAATAGGCACATTATAATATCTGAATTATGATATATTATCATAATTATAATTGATTATATGGCCACAGATTATTTTTTCCACCACGATGATGTCTCACTGAGCATGCAGAGTAGCATCATGGAGCTACTCTGGGGATGGGTTGGTGCTAGTTAACATGGAATGCTGCTCACTGGACCTTAAACAGTTGTGTCCACCTGATGCTGGCTCCTCTACCTGGACATTCCTCATCTCTCCAGCAGCTCCAGACATGGTGCTCCCAAGTTTTCCTTTGCTTTCTCTGGTCCACGAGCACCTTGCTCAGCACACCAAATCCAGCAGGCACCAAGTCAAGCTGCTTCTAGCACAATGCCAGGACCTCAAGTGGGGAGAAGGGTTTTCTAAGGTTGGGCAAAAGGAGCCATTTCAAGGAAAGTCCAGATTTCCACTGGCAGCTCTGGGCCAACTTGTATGATCAGTACAGTTCATGCAGCTCAGTTGTGTTTAGGAACAGTGATAGTATGAAGTGCATTTGTACCTGAAGATGGCACATGGGATGAGGAACTGTGCGGTTAAAGCTATACTAATAAATTAAAAGGTGATGACACAGTTTTGACCTTGGCCAGCTAACATTCTCACAAAATATTCACTGGCACAGCTTGGAAATTAACCTAGCCAGAGACTTTTCCTAACAGGCAGTTGCAATGAAGTCCCCCTGCTGTAAGGAGCAAGATAATACAATAATGGCATGAGCAATGCCAGGCCAGCTGGTCTCTGTACCAGGGATCAGGCACATTTAGTTTATTTGCCTGAATATATTCTGAAAGTCTTGTTCATGCTTATTGCATCCTGACACATTGTACTTGTAATATGTAAAACATCAGCTGTCTTTATTCACTGGGGCAGCCAGTTTGCCTGAGTTTGAGGTAACAGGACAGGAATAACAGTGCAAAAACTATCTTCCTGTTAAATGACTAGTCATTGTCCAAGTGGTGGAGTCCTAACTTTTCCTAAAGAGAAACATCAGCATGTTAGGGATTCATTAAGGTCTGCATTCTGGGCATTTGGGCATGGAAAATGTCAAAACATATACCTGAAAAAATAAATAAATAAGAGTTTGGAAAATTGTGAACAAAATTTCCTAATGGAAAGTATAAGCTGACATTTCTGACAAAGTCACTCCACTAGCCACACTTGTAGAAAGGGTAAGTGTTACTGCACAGGGAGCAGTATGCTGCAGTGATCGGATTTACTCTTCTTGGTTCCAGTAGCAGAGCCACAGAGATGCTGCTCATTTCTTTTTGGGGTACAATGATTGCCTTACGCAATTTCCAGCATTTTTACCTGCCTCTTGGTCAAGCAGGGAACAAGGCATTAATTCCCTGGTATCTCCCTGAAAGGTCAGATCACCAGCTGCGGCCTCTGGAAAGTCGCATGAGAAGTGTGTGGGCTGCCACATGAGGTTTGTGCAGCTGCAGTTTAGCAGCTGCAAGCTGCAAATTCTTACCTTATTTTGCTCCATTGTTTTTTCTAGCTTTTGCTATCAGTATAGAGATCAGAAAAGATTTATTGTACTTTTTTTTTTTTTTTCCCCAATGCTAGCTTTTTTTTTTCTTTTTTTTTTTTTTCTTGTTTTATATATATTCAGACTCTCATTTGCTATGCAGCCACTGCTGGTGATTCCATTTTTTACAGTTTACTGGATTCAGGTTTGGAAGGAGCCTTTCTGGGGTACAGCTGCAACTTTTTGGGTCACATTGGGTCTGTTGAAAACTACTGCTTAACAACATGATGGTATTGCTGCTGGTATCTGAAACCTAGCCTCACACATTTAAAAGCCCTCCGTGCAGTTGTGGCAGACACACAGCACCTACTGTTGCATCTCTTTCTTATTTGCATTCATTCTTTTCTCTGATCTTTTATTTGTTTTGTTTTGCAAACATATTTCTACTGCATTATGAATATCTCATAGCTATTTGTATTCTCTGCCATGGAGGACCTGTTTCTTTGTAGAAGACAATTTACACCATAGTAAGGAGATGCATCTTCATCCAGGGTGAACTCCAGAGAGTGATAATCATATAGAATTCCTGAAACTGCTTATTTACCCACCTGGGCACTTAGCTTTTTGTGTTTATATGGTTTATTTATAATGCAGTTTCAAGGAACGCAATCTGGAATACACCAGTTATGTGGAGGTCACCAGAAAAAAAGTAAATATGCATGTAAAATATTGATGAAACATTTTTGCTATGTTATTTAAAATGCTAAACAGGAAATTAAGAGCTTGAGCCAGCAAACTTCTCCATGTTTCATTGACTGCGTCAGTGATGGCAGGCCTTTGTAACGGTGTTTTCAATCTGTCTCTGGTTGCAATGACAGCAAGGTGACTTAGAAATAATAAATTTCTCTAGGAATTTCTGAATTTTGGTGCTTAGCAGTTTACTTTAGGCAAAACTAACATGTTTATCTGTGATGCATTTCAGCAGTACACACTCAGTTTTATACTGGTTAAAATAAGCCAATGCTGTTCAGTGAATATAGCAATGTAATCATCCAGGCCAAATGCAACAGTGTTGTATGCCGCATTTACAAACACTCCACAGTGCAATTTGGTTAATTTTATTTTTTTTTACAAAGCATCATGTTTATAAGGTTTTTCCCCCCTTGAGCAAGAATGTTGGGTTTACCTTCGAAGACCTATGGAAACTTTTGTTGGGGATTCAAAATGTCGTGGTTGAGAACGGGGATGTTTTGTAGTTGCTACAAAAGGAGTGGAATTAACTAATAACTCTTTTTCCATTTACACAGTCTTTTTCTGCCTCACCACAAGTCCCATTGGGCTATTTAAAAACATGCTCATAATGAAGATCTAGGGACTGCTGCATAATCCCTGCTATTCAGAGAAATGTTCCTGAGTTTGATTTTTCAGAACTTCCATGTATCTGAGTAACATTGAATTCTCAGAAATCTTGTAATCCCTAGTTGCTTCATCAGGGCAGTTTTTCTGTTTTATATGCAAACTAGTGTGTAAACAATGGATTTTGTGGAAAGCTTAAAGAAATGCAGTCTGATGCTGTGTATATTTTAAGGGTCCATGGAGAACATATTTAGAGGATGGTTTTGGCAGTATTGACCTGCTTCTGCATTCAAGATCTTAAAATAATCAAACAAAAACAGATCGTTTATGCACTGGAGAAAACTATGTCTCTAGAAACCCAGAGCTAAGAGTTTTCTTCTATTTTTCTCCTGCAAGTGATTGTCTGAGGGTGACGGCTCTATGGAAAGAAACTTTCACAATACAAACTGAAAATTAAATGCTTCTGCTAATGGGGTTCATGCACTGCAGCCATTCGCATGGGGTCTGACTGTCATAGGCGATCCCAGAACAGAAAACTATAATAGATATAAGGAGGCTGAAATACACTGGGGGAAAATGCTGAAGAGGGAGGAGGAAAGACGATGAGAGAGAGGGGCAAGCAGGAAGAATGAGGGACTACTGAACCAGTCAGGATGCCAGGCCCTTCTAAGGAGGCACTGGTAATACCATGTATATATTTGGTAAGATTTCAATTTTATTTTACTTAACACAGTAGTTGAGGCCAGAAGAAAAGAAGAAAAGCCCAAAGAATGGGGCTAGAGCATGAATTCTACTCATTTTCAACTACAAAATACAGTTTTACTGAATATACTGGAATAGGAAAGGCTACCATTTTTTAGCTGCAAGTGAGATTAAGTGCTCCTACCTTTTAAATCTTTTTTTAATTTTTATTTTTTTATTTTTTTAATGAATGAAACTATAATATTATGATAATGAGTATGTAAACTTAGACACAGAATGAACGTGATCTTTCATTTCATCTGGAGTGCCCAAGGGAAGAAATGCTGAGCTTTTCAGTGGTAGTGGTAGTTCTAATCTAAAATAAGCATCAGTGCACTACAGTCATGTACAAAGCAGTTTTAATCAATAGGCTCTTCAGCTAAAAGATATTGGCCCTGATTTTACATAATATTTCTCTATTTTTAATGTAATTTGCATGATCGTGCTTCTTTCCCACCTCCTAGTTTTATCTGCTGTTAAAAGTCATAGGAATTAATTGAGAGATGTGGTGAAGTCTTCCCCCTTCTACCTTCTATTTCAAAAAGCTGTCAGCACTGTTGTGTATCTCGTACTCTGATGTGGATACTGGTGCACTCTGAAACTGACACACCAGGTAAAGTTTATCTGAAAAGATAAGGATATTTCCCATGCAGATTTCTCCATTTGAGCTATTCATCCAGCCTGCCTGTGTCTAATCAGCGGAGAGAAAGAAGCACTTCTGTTCATCTCACCTTAATATAGACATCTAAAGTCAAATAAATTGCATCCTAAAATTGCCTAGTTTTCTCTGTTCACCATGAATGGAGATCAGCATGAATGGTGCAGTTATAGATGTTCATACTGGAGGCATAGGAAGGTGAGATGAATCTGGCCGCTGCCTTTCAATTGTCAGCAGTTCCCTCTGTTTCATAATTGGCAAATTAAGCTACAGCTGAACAGGTCCCAGGTCAATAAATGAAGCAACTACTGCCTATATTGCAATACTTTCTTACTGGAAGCAGCAAGTATTTCCATTATCATTCAGTTAATACAGAATAATACAGGCAAAATAATTTTTACAGCTTCAGGAAACAACGTTGTTATGGTCTGGATAACCTACAAAATACTGAAGACATTCAAGATTAAGTTTTGCTATTACTTGAAGCCTTTACTACATGAAACCAGTCTAGCTGGGATTTAGATGTCAATAAACTAATCACAGGACTGAAGAAGCTTTAAAGCGATCACCTCATGCAGCCATTCTTGCTTTTAAAAAGTTCCCAAGTTGGAGACTTCAAACAACGAGTACCTAAGCTGCCACTTGCTTGTTGTAATTTACAACCATTATTTTTTGTCTTCTCTGCTATGGGCTTGAAGAGCAGATGAACCTCTTTCTATTTATTTACTTGATTGCTGTCATGTGACCATTTAGTTCCCTTTCCTCTAGGCTAAACAACATTGTTTTGTCCAATTTTTCCATATGGCACTGTGACTTTTCTCAGCACGCGTCTCATTTCTGTCCAACTTTGCTCCACTTCCTTCTGCCGTCATGTCCAAAACTGGACACGATATTGTAGCAAGGCTTTGCCAGACCTGAGTAAGGTGCAAGGACCAGCTCATGCATTCTGCAGCTTTATCTTGCTCTTTTTAAGTGACAGGTTTAATTTTGTTGTTCTTGCAGAAATACAACACTTGGGAATCATCCTGGGTAATCTATATTAATCCTTTCCTACAGGACAGCTCCTGAGCCAGGGTCATGGAGGGGGAAAGGAATGATGTGCATATCACTCTCAAAAGAGAAACAGCAATATAATTTATTGATAGCAAAGTTTAACCAAGTTCAATGATGGCAAAGCACACCTGATTATAATTGTAAGATAGTCTCAGTTACACACTATGTAAGAGATTCTATACAATACTCAAAGACTAAAAGACATTATATACTACACAGGGACTACATAAGAAGCTGGGTTAGGCAACATTACATCAAGGAAAACCTCCTGTTGTGTTGCAAGGTTCAGAGTGGACCCTCTTGCTTTCTAAACCCCTTAAACTGAGGAGGTAAGGAGCCTAGGTGTGAATGAATCCAGTCCCAGTCCCAGACTTGGCCAACGGTTTATGTCTAAAGGATTATATGCATTACACGAATCCTTTATGCTACTTAGCCGAGATTATAAAGTGTGATCACAAAGCACCATTACAGCACATTAGCATGCTGTTTTTGAACTAAAACTCATCCCCTGGCAAGCTAGATCCCTTCCATCCAGACCGTCTTGGAATTGAGTAAGCGATGTGGTCTCCTCTATCGCCCTGTCAACAATGCACATATTGAACTGTACCATTCCAGGACATTCCCTTGATAAACATCTCTGAGTGCAACTCTCCATTTTGAACCTGAGTCAGTGCCAATTACCCTATATATGCATTTCGAACCATTTTTTTAGTTTGACAATAACATTTCTATCTAAGCCATCTTTCCTAATTTGCTCTAGGTCTGTTATGTGAAACCTTAAAAATCCCTAGTATTTGACATCTGCTGCCTTTTATCTGCTAGGTTGCTGTGTAAGAGATTAGGCTGGTCTGATACAATTTGTTCTTGACATATCTACAGAAAAGCAGACAGGTACCTTAACAAAAGGTCTTACGTGTCACTTAACTCATTTCAGAGTTAGGTGCAAGGACCAGAGATGCCCAAGACTCATGTCCTCAAAACTCATACCTTCTTACTGATTCTGAACAATCTACATTCCTTGGTTTTTAAGTTTTCTCTAAGAAGCACATATTTTATCAAATCTAGTCTGCACTCCAGTTACATTCAGTACTTAAATCCCAGCAGGATTAAGAGTCTCTAACCGAAGCTCTGCAGAAATAAGTGAAGATTTAATGGGAGAGATATGGAGAAGAAGAAATTATCTCACTCATCCAAGACTGAAACTTTCAAGTTCTGGTGACGGTATAGAACTCTTTCTGTATTTTCCAACAGACTATCACTGGATGGAACAATGCAGATGGATATTAGGCTGAACTTAATTCAGAAATTTATTTTTCTAAACTAGCCTTTTAACAGAGGAATTGAGTGCACTGCAGTGTAATTATTGTTGTGTTTAGTCACTAAAATTTTAGGAAGTAAAAACTAAAGAGGCATTGATTATAACCTGTAATTGTAATTCCCCCCCCTCCCCCCAAGGTACAGCATCTGTTATAGGAAAAAGAAACAAATACTAACCTCACAGGAGCTGTAACATCTGACTTCACTTATTTTTAAAGCCTTTGTGAAATTAAATGAAATATTATAAAGATAACACTGAATTTGTCTTAGAATTTTTGTTCCTGTTGTGTTTTTGTTGGTTTGGTCTGTCAGGGTTAACTGTTAATCAAGAATAAAAGCATGCAAGCAGCAGCATGTAAGCACAAAACCAGGTAGTGGTGGAGAGAATCTCAGATACGAATTTGGCATGGTTTATGCACCGAGCAAACTGGACCTTATAAAACTAGGCTGTTGTCCCCTTGTTTCACTCCATGAAATATCTCAGTATTGAATTAGTTCCACACTAATCCTACAGCACTTGAGGCAGACTTTTCTTTGGGATAAGTTTAACGGGTTTTTGGAGGACATCATGCAAAACAGACCACAACTATTACGATAGTAGTTTCAGAAAGAGCTTTATAAATGTCAATTACATTTTCACATAATCAAAGTTTTAAGAACATTTCAGTATTTTTCTCAACGGTAATCTCTTCTAATTCACAGCTAACATTTCTCATGGGATTAAAAAGTTACCTTTCATAGATGTCTACAGGTGACAGGAATATATATTAAGTTAATTTACAGCTACAATACATGACTTTCATATAAAACTGTCCTTCTTACTAAACTTAATAATTGCTTTTAATAAATGATGATACTTAAGGTACCATTGACCCCCTAAATTCTGTCTTTATGAGTGCAACTTGTTTAATATCATGACATATAAAAATACTCTAGCGAAATAGAAAGTAGAGGAAATTTAATATCTCAGCCACTCAGTAAGTGTAACCACAACTCATCTAACTCTAGGGAAGTCATCTCAGCGAAGCAACTAAATTTTATCATGGGAAAGAGATGGGAACTTCCAGAGGGTGAGTATCCTGTCCTAAAATAATTTGAATTTGGTACAAGGGGAGGTAAACTGCCCTCTGAAGGCCTCCCTCTCCCACAAAACACAGAAGCCACATGCATGAGCTTGCTTCAAAGTCTTAATTTGCTGATCTTTAATAAAATGAAGCTATTAACAAAGAGCATGAGGTACTCCCGGATGGATGGCTTGTCTGATTTGGGACAGCAGTTCATAAATCATGTTCCAAATGTGTTACTAGTTAAGTCATATATATATGCATATATATGTATGTATGTATTTATATATATATGAGCAAATGGACTCTAGAGCCCAAGAATATTTCAAATGCTGGAACAGAACCAGAATGTTCAAAAGCTGAGTTACTGATATTCATCCCAGACAACAAGTAAGAGAATCGGTTTTGAAGGGCAGGAATTAGTTGATTACCTACAATGCTTTCTCATTATTAGTTATTTATATCTCTTCAAGTTTTCAATTAATGCCTTTTTTTTTTTTTGAACTAAGTTAATTAATTAATTTCAGCAAAATTATTTGTAAATGTATTAAAAATAGAAAAGATGGTGAAGAAATTTTAAAAAATAGATGAGCCTTTTAAAGTATGCATGTTATTACATCTCCCTGTCTTTATTTCTTTTCTTTTGTGTCCTTTAACATCTTGCTTGAAAAAGCCTGAGTGAAAAATGTATAATCTTTTGATGTGGAAGTTCCTGCTCTTTGTAGTTTAAAAATTAACCTTTTCTAGATGATCTCAACTGCTGGGCAACCAATTTATGTCAGTCTCATGAGAATTCTTTAAATTAAGTTTAGCTGCACATTGCCGGGAAGATTAAAGTATTGGATGAAAATTAGAACACAGATTTTATTTTATTTTATTTTATTTATTTATTTATTTATTTTAATGAAATCTGTTCTAAATTAATTTGTCCATAGGGGTATGCATGTATGTACATGTGTGTGCCTGTGTCTCATCTATGTTTATCTGTATCCACACACAGTTAAGGTTAGGCAAACATACAGATTTCACCTATGGAAATTGGAGGATTTTAGCATTGCCATTAGCACTAGTAAGTATGTGGCAAATACCTGCATCACTTAGGTTGTAGCTGTAGGACTCGAGCATGCTTTAGAGAAGATATATTGATCACATAAAAGCATGCTAAGGCATTCACACAACGTACACCCTTATCAGGACAGAAGGAAGTTGGAAATTGTACTAGGAATTGTAGAGGAAATTGTACTAGGTGTAGGACAAGTGATGAACCTGGGATTAGGTCACCTAAGAGAGAATACTAATAAAATAAAGATATAGCTAGAAAGTTAAGCTTAAATTGTGTTGTTCTGCTCATGAAATAGGAATAAAAACTAACAGATGATTATGGTAGTCTTAAGGGATGTATTTTGATGCTACTCTAAATACTCTAACACCAGTACATTGTACTGATACAGCCTAACTTCTCATTAGGCAAATATGATGATCATTAGGCAAATATGTCAGGGTTGTGCCAGCAGGCAGTGAACCTGACCTTGTCTTTAACCACCAACCTGACATTGTAGTTGTTTTGTATAACAACTTTGCATCTTCTCATGGGGGCTTTGCAAGCACTGCAACTCACCAGCCCCAACATGGACATGCCAGTATTCCCCAGCTGAAGACAATGGCAGTAATGACAAGGAAGCCAGTACTCACTGACCTTGATGGCAACCAACAGCACAGATGAGAGTAGCCATACAATTTTTAGCACTGACCTTTTTCTCCCATAATCAGGGACTGCCTGCTTCTGCTTCTGTACTTTGTCCTGTTGGACTGATTTCAGGTTAGATTTAGGAAACCATGGAGGTTAAACCCTATGTTGCTGATATGTGACAACTAGCAGGCTAGTGAGAGTAAAATAAATGCACTGAAAGTCCAAGAGGTGTCTGCCACACTTTAGTGAGAAGTATCTAACAGCAAGTGCTAAGTAGCTAATATCCAAATACCTACTGTGACTGAGAGTCTTCTCCCACCAGAAATGCTCCTTCTAAAAGAGCTTCTGAAAAGATCATCCATGAATAGTTCAATAATCTTCAGAAATCTGGAGCATCTTTCAGCCTTTACAGGTATGTTGAACCCTACTGCACAACAACTCTACTTTGAAGTAAATTAATATTTTCTTTTCATATCCAATTCATACTTTATTACAAAAACAAGTAAAAAGTAACATACAGATGTGTTACATAGTTCCCTAAAAATGTTGCTGAAAGAACAGCAATATTTCCTACCTGTGTTATTGCAAGATAAGTTTTCATTGGCAAAAAAAACAGAAAAAAATATCCAGCAGATGTTGTATATATTCACCTTGTGTACTGAATGAGACAGGAATTTGTAGAAAAAAATACTGAGTTCACGTCAAGACTTGGGTAAAGCATAAGAGAAGGATGAAAAAACTAAGGTAACATTAATTCTTAGAGTGTTTGACTTGCAACTTCAGTAATTACTACTGTCCTTTTTTTTTGCATAGTATTTATGTCTGCAGATGTATGTATACCTGAGGAAAATTGAAATCTCTTCTGAATGTGTAGGACTGTCAGTAACCTAAGAATTTTATATTCATGATTGTCTCTCACTAGGGCTAAATTAGTAACTGTTGGCATTAATAGGTATTATCTTGTATGAGAAACAGCCAATACAGGACCACTTTTTTTTTTTTTAATTAATTTTGTTATTTTCCTTTATTTTACTATGGAAATGCTGTAGTCTGTGAGTGTAAGCAGCAATATGCATCTAAGTACATGCATCAATGGAATATGGGCCGATGAGAGATTGTATTTTTGACTCTGGCAAGACTTGGGGCAACTTCTGCTTCTCTGAAGGGACACGATTCACTGTCTCCTGTGCTACAAACTTGAAATCCTGGTAATAGCTTATAGAGAAACAATTTTATGGAGAAGTTAAACACAGTAAACTGTGGAGCTAGTTTCAAGAGAAAGTGAAGATCTGCTTGCTGAGAGGAACAGCTCATTTTATATGCACCCAAACCAATGTGACTGGTTCTCAGCCAACCCCCAGCATACTACAGGGTAACCTGAAGTCCAAAAGGAATGGCATCTAGAGCTCACAGTACCACTCAGCGAGTGTAACTGTGCTCTCATGTCATCCTCTCAATTTCCCTGCTGTTCCAGTTCTTCATTAGATAAGAATATTTTTGTTTGTATCGAAAATTCTGTCCAAGCTCCAAGCTACCTTTTTGACATATCTCAAGCCCCTATCCCTTCTGTGGAGGGATATAGGGACAGTATTCCAATTGAAAGACATGGTTAGATTAGTTGTTTCTCATTAAAATTACTTAATTTTGCCCTTTCACATCCTCAAAACTGTCTGAATCATTTTCCAGAAACATTTGAGTCACAAAAGAGATCAAGCACAGGACATAATAGCCTGAATGATTAAAGCAAAAGGCATTGAAAATAGATACAGAAGCTATCTTGAACTGTAGGTTTTGCCATATGCTATATTTTAAAGCCTATAAATAAAATTACCTTTCTGTCATCCTTCATTAACTTTGGAGAGTTTGGAATTCAACGAGAGTATTGTTCAGCTCAGTGGTGGCTGACTAAAGTTTTTACTTTCATTTGAAAATTTTTAATACCATGGGAAATATTTTGCACCATTTGGGAGCAATGAAAAGGAACTTGCATGATCAGCTTTACGGGTGTTAGGCTTAGATGTGGTCAGAGTTCACATTATCTCTGCAAATATACATCTGAAATTCAATAAGGAAAAAAAAGTGAATAACCACAGATTTTTGGATGTATTGCACTGTTAGCCCTTGTATGGTAATATAAGCTGCAGAAAGGTATTTATAAGAGACCACTCTTAAGACATTTTAATGCATTACCTTGTTACCTTCAACTGCCCCACAGCGGCGGAGCCAAAGGACAAATTAATTGTTTCTTTTTGTAAAATTGCCAGTTGGAACATGATTTTTTTTTTTTTTTTCTTTTAGTAGTAGTCCAAGGCAGCACTGCAGCATGGAGCAGCATATGGTCATTTCTGTATGTTTACAAGAAAAGTCCTTTTTGAAATAAACAGCCATTAGCAAAACAATAGGAGCTTCTAATCTTATTAATCCTCTAAAAGATTGCTGAGACTGGGTAGGGGTGCACAAAGCTCATGCTGGCCTGTGTTTCCCTTTTACTGTAATAACAGAAAGCTGTTGTCCTTGCTTCATATTCCCCTGCTACCCCTTCTCGTGGTGAATGCCATGAGTGTTTGCGGCAGGATACATGAAGTGAGGTCAGTGGCTGCTGTTCCTCCGTGGGAGCTGCTGGCTCCATCTATGCCTCTGTCTTGCGGACGGTTGGATCCTAAATGACTTCTACCTCTTTTCAGGAAGCAAATTCCTCTCAGGAATTGGCTGCCCACGGATGAAGGTACGTGTATGAGCTACAGATATAAACTTATCGTAGGAACAGAGCAACTGGCAGATGATGATTACAGACGCACCGGGTGCTGAATCCACAATGTTTCTGCTTTTCGCATATTTTCTGTTCCTGCTTTGCGTTGCAGAGCGCTGGTGCTAGCGAGGGATATTGGAATCAAGCGAGGGGAGAGGCAGGGATGTTCTGTGCAGTGCAGAGACACCCACTGGTATATTTAAGGAAAAAATTACCCTGGCTCAAAATGTGTACGACAGCCATCTTAACTTCTGGCAGTGAAATCAGAAACTAAATTTACTGAGCGTTATGGAATAACGTCCTTCAGAGGGTATGGTAAATATTACATGCACTGCTGCAGTACAGAGCTGCCTGTGTGGTACATCTGCGAGGACACGCAGAGCAGCCCAGCACGCCTTTCAGCAAAGCTTCATCCTAAAGTTCACTTCTGTGTTTTAGTGCTCCTAGATGCAAAATGCACCCTGAGGCAGTTTTGGAACCGAGCACCGTTCGGAGCAGTCCTGAGACTGCTGTAAACTGTGCCAGGGGCTGAAATGGTTTTATGATCCTCACCGTAAGGACCATAGATGCTAAGGCATCTAAAATCTGCGGTTCAGATCAAGTCTCTGCCAGTTTCAAGTTTATTAATATTTTAACTGCCTTCTGTTCTGTTACTATATACTGTTTGCCAATACGTATAATTCAACCTGTTTCCCTTCTTTATTTCCTATTTTTTTCTGCACCCTTGTACCACCCTGCTTGCTCTTTGGCATGCAAATTTTACCACTGTCCCTGATGCTTTCAGAGCACACCCCCAGTGATAGCTCTCCTCCTCTTCGCATGTTTGTGTACGCATCCAGTGCTCAGCACTGGATTAAGACACAGGAATTAAAGACCAGGCCTAAATCTCGGAATGATTAAATGATAATCTTTTTTATCTATCGTTTTGTTCCTTGAACAACAAGCCAACAAGCTTCTGCCCCCTGTGCTTGTGAGAGCGTGATCTCATTTTAATTGTCATAACGATATTTGCTGTAATCTGCAGGCTGTAAAGCCATAAGGTCAGTGGTATCTTCTGCTTTAGGGGATTGAGTTCAAATCCTTTCAGACATGCAGTAACAAGCTGAGACGACGGCTACGAGTGAAGCGGTCCTGCCTTAATTTCTCTGGCACCTCCTTACCTCGAGCTGCACAAAAACCCTACTCCACATGCCCCTCTGCTGCAGAGGCCTGGTTTCTCCTAGGGCAGAACAGATGCCCTTTGGTGTCCCTCCCGACGGAAAGGGTTGTTCACGGAGCAGTGAGGGGTTCAGGATGAATCTGTCCACTCTCTGGTCCTTATTGCCACATGGGTGGGATATCGTGGTCAAGTGCTGCTTGCGCTCTCTCAGCAATAGACAGGGTGTTACCTGCCACTCTCTGCCGATATATAAGGGGCCAGTTTCGGCCCCGGCTCCCTCCAGAAGCTGTTTCATGCACCCTGGGAACTCGTGCCTCCTGCTGCCGCAGGTTCTCTGTAACATCGCTCCCGAGCCCTTCCTGCAGGGTTGTCACAGATTCGCCACTTCCCCATCTCAGTGGGTCATCTCTGCACTTGCTGTTGACATCTCTCCACCACGCAGCGAGCCCCGCACTTGTTTTGCGACAGAGCACCCTCGGGTCCTCGCACTTTCCCCGAGGGGGGAACTCCCTGAGGCAGCAACTCAGGGGGGCTGTGGGGACAGGCAGCTCCTTCAGGAACACCTGGCCTCTGCCATTAGAAGAAATGCAGAAATTAAGACAGAGGAGGTCCAGGAAACGCACGCCATTTCATGGCTTGGAGGTGGTGTGGGGGGAGAGCGTAGCAGGTTGGGGGGGGGGACACGGGTGTGTGAAGAGGGAACACGGGTGGGAGGTGAGGGATGGCACGGGTGGGTGTGAGGGGTACACGGGTGTGTGAGGAGACGACACGGCTGTGTGAAGAAGTGACACGGGTGGCTGCGAGGGGGACACGGGCGGGGGGACACGGCTGAGGTGGGGGGGGGGCGCCCCCCCCCCCGCCCCCCCCCCCCCGCGACATCACTCGCGGCCAATCAGCCGCCGCCGCTCCCCGCGCCCCGCTCGGCCCCGGCTGGGGGGGCGGTGGCTGTCAGGCGGGCTCCGAGCCGAGCCGAGCCGAGCCGAGCCGAGCCGAGCGCAGCCCCCCGGGACGGCCCCGGGCGACGTCCCGGCTGTCAGGTAGGGCACGGCTCGGCCGGCGGGGCCGGGAGCGATGCCGCGGGGGGTCCCCAGGGCTGTCACCTTGCGGGGTGCGGGGGTGCCGCAGCCGCGGGGTGCCGCAGGGAGGCTCCGCTCCAGCCCTGCTGCTGCTGCTGCTGCAGGGGTCGTGTCTCAGGGCTGGCGGCAGCCGCCTCGTCTGGGTGTGTGTGCGGCGGGTTAACGTTTTTTTTTATTTTTTATTTATTTTTATTTTTTTTTTCCTCGTTGCGCCTTCCTGCAGTAAAAAAACCGATGATAACGTGCTGCTTAGTTGTGCGGTTCTCCTTGCAAAACGCTCGCGCGGCGCCTTTTCTGTGTCACTTCGCTGCAAATGGCAGCGATGCCGCAGCCGGCGGCGGGGCCGGGAGCGCTGCTCGCGGGTGCTGCCGGTGCCGAGCTCCCCAAAATGTCCCCCCGGGGGCCGAGCTGCAGCCCCGGGCTCCTGGACCCCCGAGGGACACCCTCCTGGGTCCTAACCTGTCCCCAGAAACGTCCCCCCCCTCCCCTGCTGGGACACCCACCTGCCCAGGTGACCGCCTCTGCACCGTGCGGTAATGAAAATGAGCCACGGCCCGTGGAGGAGGAACAGCTTTATGGGTTATTATATTAAGGGCCGTAAAGATGTTTAACGGGAGCCTTAGGGTTTGGACGACAATCCCTTATGTAATTACAGGTGTGTACAGCTTGGGCAATAAACAACCCCAAAACGCAGCCACCTGTGCAGAGATACACGTTGCTTCGCATCCGTCTGTTGTATGAAATTACTCTTAAAACAGTAAAAATAACACAGAGGACCCGAAACTGCGTAAGCACAAGGGAAAGCATGCTGAAATGACTCGAAGTTTAAATAGTTCTCCATTCTTATCCTTAGTAGCTTTTTCACGTCTCTCTTGTACAAATCTCTATGTCAAAGTGAGCCTTGGCCCATTCTGCATAAATAACAAATGACCAAAAGTTCTCTAATAAGAAGTTTCCGTCACGCTGCAGAAGTCTGTTGGTAGTATGGAGCTTTTGTATGTTTATTTGTTAGTCTCTGAATATGTATCATCTATCAGCATCAGTTGCTTAAATCTTGTATTTGTGTTCCATGATAGTTGACAAAGCAACAGGATATACCTTATCCACCCCTAAATTTTGGAAAAGGTAAAAATAAGTAGTTAAGCAAAATACTTCTGACCTTTCCTGTGTTGTATTCTCTACAGTGCTTTTCTAAATCAGCAAGAGATACTTAGTTTTACTTCAGACAGACACCAAAAAGTGCCACAACCTCAACACAGCTGCAAGGTTATGCAAGCACGTGGTTTCATAGGACCTCAAATCAAGGATCTTGCATGCCTTCTGAAGAAGAAACCCTGTGTTATTAACAACAAAACAAATAACTTCAAAGCAGCTTTTTGAGCATGCCTGTCTGATACATATGTCTTAACTACATGGTCACATACTGTTTTTTTCTTCTGCAGGATCCCTTCCTCATTCAGTGCACAGGATGGATGGAGCTCACTTATCACAATTCATTCAGTATTTTGCTTTTGGTTTTCTTTCTCCTTGATCGATACGTGAGCCCATGATTTATTTTCTTCTTCACATATCTCAGCTCTGCTTTGAAGACAGAACTGATAACATCTGTATGGGCTTTGCTGAAGTGCTTATAATTATGTGATCAGAATGCCTCACAGACAGTTTTTACTTTATCAAACACCACCTAAGGTGAGACAAGACTTTTAAAAATGGTGAACACATAGGTTAGGTTAAAAGCATTCACTCATTTTTGGTGTCTGATTTGAAACTTCCACCATTGTAAATAACAGTATTTCTGTATTTGCTCAAGTTACAAGGGCCGCTGTGTCCTGAGTGCTCCACACATATTTGAATGTGCCTGCAGAGTGGATGGGAAAAAAGGAAATCACAGTTAATTACAAACTAGGGGAATCTTGGTTTAAATTGTGATGGTAGGAGGGATGGGGGAGACATGGAGAACTTTAACTGCCAGTGCATTTATGGCAGTATAATCTCTCTCCTTTTTCTTTCTGCAAGCCCTCCACATTCACTACACATATACCTGTCTCTTCAGTAGGTAACAAGAGTCCTGACTACATTAGGTCCTATTTCATCTTCTGTGCATGTTTATCCTGTGCACTGGTTGAGGCAAGGTAACTTTGAAGAAAATGTATGTGTTTATTTAAATACTGTATTAAAGTGTTCACACTCAAAGGAAGCGAGTTAAGGTTGCACAGGCAACATGTTTGTCACTTTATGACTTTTTGAGTGATTGAGTAACATTCATAATATTTTTTCATGTTTCTTAAAAATTAGAAAATTAAGTGTAAGCAAGTAAATAATAAATAATAATAAAAATAATAAAATGAAAATTTTCAGCTTTCAAAGTAAATTTCTTCTTGTCTTGCTGTATCAGACCACAATGGTTATCAACAGGATAGGAGAACTTAGATCTCCTATTTTGCTCTCCTAAGAGCAAAGGCTGTTAGCTAAGAATTAGCATTATGAAAGTGCAGTTCCCCTTAAATGCACCAGTAATAAAGCAGAATGGGTTAATTTGTCACAGGTTTCTACAGGTATTTCTAATTGTGGAGAAGGGGTGAAAAACTGGAGTCCTTCATTCAATTCTGAGCTTTAGAGAGAATCTTTAATATTAGATGAAGGCTCTCTTGCCAGTCCTCTGCAAGCACAGTCCTTCTCATGTCATTCTTTATACATGTTTCCTAGTAGTATCACAGAATCACAGAATTTTCAAGGTTGGAAGAGACCTCAAGATCATCAAGTCCAACCTCTGACCTAACACTAACAGTCCCCACTAAACCATATCCCTAAGCTCTACATCTAAACGTCTTTTAAAGACCTCCAGGGATGGTGACTCCACCACTTCCCTGGGCAGCCCGTTCCAATGTCTAACAACCCTTTCGGTAAAGAAGTTCTTCCTAACATCCAACCTAAAACTCCCCTGGCGCAACTTAAGCCCATTCCCCCTCGTCCTGTCACCAGGCACGTGGGAGAACAGACCAACCGCCACCTCGCTACAGCCTCCTTTCAGGTACCTGTAGAGAGCGATAAGGTCACCCCTGAGCCTCCTTTTCTCCAGGCTGAACAAGCCCAGCTCCCTCAGCCGCTCCTCGTAAGACTTGTTCTCCAGGCCCCTCACTAATCAGTAGTCTCATTATTCTTCTGGAGCCAGTCAAAATCTCAATTGTTAGTTACTGCTGGTCTTGACTGTTCCAAATATGTCTTCTTCTTTTCTTTTTTTTTTTTTTTCTCTCTCCTCTCAGCCAGTCCCTTCTCTCCTTGCTTTTTTCTTGTCGACGTTCTTTCAACTTATGTTTCTTTATTCTCCAAAGCTTCCTTGCTTCCTCTTCTTTATTTCCTAAATCAGTCCAGTCTAGTGTCTTCAGTCTGCAGGCACCTTTTCAGCACTTCTACCAGGTATTGGTCTCAACTTCTACTCCTTTTATTTTTTTTTTCCTCCATTGTTCCTTTCTAAAATTGACCTTCTCAACACATTTTTCAATGCAGTTTATAGTATGTGTTGTGCTTGTATATAAGCATTAGCAGAAAGCAAAGATGACAGACAGGACACTAACTTTACCAAAGTTTAAGTAACAGTAAACATTAGAAAAGTCTATTAAATTAAATAGTCCTTATTATAAAGATACATCAACAATGAGGCCACACCTCAAGTACTGTGTTCAGTTTTGGGCCCCTCGCTACAAGAAGGACATGGAGGTGCTTGAGCGAGTCCAGAGAAGGGCTACGAAGCTGGTGAAGGGTCTGGAGAACAAGTCTTATGAGGAGTGGTTGAGGGAGATGGGATTGTTCAGCCTGGAGAAGAGGAGGCTCAGGGGTGACCCTATCACACTCCACAGGTACCTTAAAGGAGGCTGTAGCGAGGTGGGGGTTGGTCTATTCTCCCACGTGCCTGGTGACAGGATGAGGGGGAATGGGCTAAAGTTGTGCCAAGAGAGGTTTAGGTTGGATATTAGGAAGAACTTTACCGAAAGGGTTGTTAGTCACTGGAATAGGCTGCCCAGGGAAGTGGTGGAGTCACCATCCCTGGAGGTCTTTAAAAGACGTTTAGATGTAGAGCTTAGGGATATGGCTTAGTGGGGACTGTTAGTGTTAGGTCAGAGGTTGGACTTGGTGATCTTGGAGGTCTCTTCCAACCTAGACTATTCTGTGAATTCTGTCTGTATCATACACTGAATTTTTTTTTAGGAAGTCTACTGTACTCTACTGTACTCTACTCACCCTGCTAAGTTTTGTGTGTTTCTGGGCTGGCAAATGAAATGTCTGATGAGTTGGGGTTGGTTTGTGATTATACTTATGTGTTTTTCTTTTAATTATTATTTATTTTTTATAACTATTTTTATTTGATGTTAATTTTCTAGTTACTGCTCTTTTAGAGATACTTAGAAAAATGAGATGTAGGTGAATTGAACTCTGAATAAAACTGTGACTAGTGGAGTTACCACTGCAGCATAGTGTTTTATTTACATAAGCTAGTCCTTTTGATGTTATGAAAATAACATTTGCAGTAATTTAGTAGCGTAGTGTCTGAAATGGGGAACATGGAGGAGTTGTGGTTTGCATCACAAACTGAATATTGTAATTCATGGGAGAGAATGTAAAAAACGGTTTCATACATGCAGAATCTTCCTAAAAGCTTGTATGGGCAGAGCAGTGTGGGAATTCAAGACTTAACCACAGCTGGGAAGTAAGTCATTTTTAACTTCTATGTTCTGTAAACCCAATGATTTGTTGGACTGCGTATTTATAATTTAAGCAATATGTGATGTAGTAATGTACGCGCTATTTTTCTGCAGGCTATCTTGATGCTAAAAACTAACATATATTCGGTATATATTCACCTTTTTCACATGTAGTTTTGTTTTTCTCTGTGACTATTCTTTAGGCTTTTAATCTTCAAGCCTAATCACAGTTTAGGAGAAAAAATATTTTTTTCCTGTGTGCTAAAAGATAAACAGCTTTATGTGTCTTAACAAAGATTTCTTTTGAGATAAGTTCTGAAGTTTTCCAAACCAGTATGAATTCTTTGAAACAAGAAATAAAGCTGTTTTTTTTTTTTTGATAGAGGCAGTCATTTATTTTGCCATCTACTCACTGGTAAAATCTAAAATAAAGTTGAAAAGAAGTAAAATATCTTGAAATGTTGAATTTCAACTCTCTATTTTCCTTTACCAACCATTATTAATGAAATTCATAAAGTGTCCAGTAGGATAATTTGTTGATAAGGAGTTAGAAGGGTTAGAAGTTGTTTCTAGGAGTTAGAAGACTCAGTGTTACTGCTATTGCTAGTAATACTATTAGCTAAAGTATAGCTGAAGTATAGCATTTTTCACTATGAAAAATTTTGAGCAAAGCAAAAGGAAAATAATTATTAAGATAGATGAGAAAGAGCAGCTAGAAATATACATTTTGGTTTGTTTGTTTTCTGAATCTCTTCTTGAGAAGAATAAGTGCATCACTCTTGAACTACAGCAAGAGGCCAAGCTTCCCTTTCATCAGCTGTCTACAGTTCACTTCTTTTATGAAAATCAGCTTTGGAATATTGAACAGTTCCCACTTCAGATTTTTATTATAAAGGAACTCCAACGGACACCAACTGCTGTTGAAATAGATTTTGGGAAGGCAAGGATTCTGAAACACTATTTTCCTGGTGTTCTTGTCATTTCTTGAACTCTGCTTCTTCTCTTTGCTCTTTATCTTTACTATACTTTTTCCCTCTGACCTTTTCTGGCCCTGTAACTTCTCTCTCTTTATTTTTTATTTTTGTAACGTGTTATGTTTTGAAAAAGTATCCACTGTTAACTTGAGGTGTTGCAATGGTATCTCAGAAAAGGTGTAATGAGGCTGTCACAATGGCAAAAGTAGCCACCAGCTTGACTAGTATAGGTTGTTTTTGAAAGTCGTAAACTAAAGACAATGTTTGATGCACAAGTTCAATGTTAGCTGAGCATAAAAAAATTCTGTGTGCATTTTTTAAATTACTTTCATTTCTTTCTTGACTCTCTACATAGCACATAAGAAATGTGCCCGCTATTGCAAAAATACCAGTAAAGAGCTGCCATAGCAAGAAGTGCCAATGCTGACCACTCTTCTAAATAACTGGGGTGACAGCTCAGTTACACTTGGTTGTTTAAACATCTTCCATTTTCATTTTGCCTCAGGTCTTGCCAGATGGATACAGTATTTTTATTTATTTTTAAGTCAATATACGAGAAAAGGCTTATACTCAGAGTTATGGAGGGAATGTTGAACAAAATTATCAGTTCCTTGGTTCATTATCATAGCTCATTGCTTCTTTCATTTCTTGATGTACATCAGCCCTATTGAAGAGCACATTTTTGCAAAACTTATTGATGCATTAACTGAAAAATTACAATATTTGTCAGATGGTTTACATCACAACCTATTCCTGTCAATATTCCTGCCTTAGTAGAAACTGTTTATCTGAGTAAGCGTAGAATTAGTGGTTTAGATGAAGAATTAACTTCATTCTCAGCAGTTGGGTTTTGCAAAATGAGAATCTGGAAAGCATAAACAAAATATTAATACTATAAGAAATTGCATAATGCAAAAAATATGTAACTTTCACATTTGAAACATTGATCTAGCTTTACCCAGTCACTGTTATATTAGCACAAAAATATCTATATAGATTTTTTTTTTCCAATGCACTTCTATTTGTCTGTAGATAGTGGCCTGAAGAAAAATGTTATATCCCCCAAAATATAAATATATAGTGTAATATATATATTATAATTAAATAATATATAAATGCCCCCAAATCAAAGAAAGAGAAACAGATAATCTCAAATATCTGTGTTTTATTAGCTAAGAATACTCAAGATGACTAAAGGGTTTTGAATGAAAAAGACTTGATTGCAGTTTCATTAACAGTGATTTGTCAGTTCCTTTATTAGGCTTCCAGAGCATGGTTTTGGGGCCTAGGGGACAGTGGTATGCCTGAGAAGAAAGATTAATTTGCGCTTGGTTGTACAGATCAGATACAGGAAAAGATAAATCTGACTAAATCAAGTATTTTGCTGTGGAAATGGCAGCTGTGAATCTGCTGCTCAGAATGATATGGAGTCCTACAGAAACGTAAAAGCATAAAGAAAGTTTTGTCATAAAAACAGCCGCAGGTTTGTAATAAAGCACAGCTGTTCCCATTTCCGCTCACATTCATGTATTGTAATAGGTTCTGTGGGTTCTCTACAGACCAGCTGACCCAATCTTAAATGTGGCTGAACCATAAAACCTGTTTTGTCCTATTTCTATGAGATCTTATTTAAAGCCTTCAAAATATATAAAGACTTTTTTATTATTTTTTTTCTTCAGAGTGATTAACTCCACTCAAATGTGAAGTTTATATCTGTAGTTACAACAGCTAAGTGTCACTCAGACCTTGCCTGTGCATATGCTGGAGACACAGGGGGTTAGGATTTTATTTATTTTTTATTTTTTGAAGCCAGAACAACTCTGAAATAACTGCACGTAAGTGTATTACCATATATTTATGTACTGTCTCAGTTTTATTTACATTCATGTAGGATGCTTTGCTGGCCTGCTGAACGCTTTGTAGAAGATTTTATCCTTGGCAGTGTCGCTAACTGACACTATTTAAACTGACAATGATTAGATAAAGCTTGCAAAGAGTCACCGAGGTTTCCCCTGTGCATGTTTTTTTGTTTGTTTTTACACCAAGCGCTCTTTTCTCCATCTATACTAACATTTAGTGGTACTGAAGTGACAGGAGAAGAAGGGAAAATATGGAAGCAATATTTGGTCTTTTGGTCTTTTTGGTCCTTTTTGGTCACTGTCAAAAGAATTGTAACATTGTATAAACCAATGAGAACTGGTCACAAGTCACTTTTGTGTTATTATTTAGTATCTCAGCACGTACAGTATTTTATGTTACTGAACTAGTCAGTTTACTGGCATTCTTCTACCAGAACAGTATGAAGAAAGATTTTGCTACTGGTGGATTGCCGTAGGTACAGTGAAGGATGTGCAGCACCTTGAAATGAAAATTTTGCTTCAGCAGTTTGGTGCCTATCCCTTGCTGTTCACTACTCCTCTAGGCAGAACTATTTTGACACTTCTTTGTGACTGTCTGAAATAAAGCACTCCAAACATTTAGGATATTCTTGGTCTGACTTCCAGGAATTTCCCTGGTTAATGTGTTACTAATCTCTTTTTATAGAGGTCTTTTTATACAAGGGGAAATATTTATTGTGTGGGTACTAGGTAGATGCTATGCTATGGAATGGAGTGTACAGCCAAAGAGCAGTTATTTGGCTGTTAGACTTGGAGACGCTGTAATCTGAAGTAATAAAATAATTCAAAGGAAAATCTATTGAAGGGAAGTATGATTACCCGAGTATCTGCTAAGCTATGTTTTGGACATCCTGTTTTACCAGGAAGGTAGTTCCCATTCAGCTTCCTAAATCACAGGCAGCACTCTGGTGAATTCGGGGCCAAGTTCTTGCCTGTCCCAGGAGAATCAGCAGTGCCCAGCTGTTGCTTCTCACTTTTCTGTCAGGCATAAACACGCATCTCCTTTCTGTCAGAACACAAAATTCAGTAAGTGCTTTTCAGAATTAAATAGAGGGGCATTTAAAAGAGAGGACTTTTATTAGCTGTTAGGAATAGGCCTTTGAACTTTGCCATCCACTTTATTCTCTTCTGAGATTTTTCCCTGGGAATCCATTTAGTGGGGAAAAAATGCTAGTGGGTGAATTTGGGTGAATATTTAAAAACATTACTCAAACTTTCTGAAAAATAGTATTGTTCTCATGCTTGTCTCTGAATCCATGGCCCATTCAAACTTTTCAGGCCTGGCTTTTGGCTTGTGTGGTTCTCTCATCTTCCCTGGGAAACTTCTTGGTGGTCCCAAGAGAGCTTCTAGGGCTCTCCTGGTAGGTCTCAGTCCTAGAGGCAGAGTGATGAGAAGCTGGGCCAGAGGAGGAAAGAGGTAGCAAGTGTGAGCACATGCTTCTTAATTGGTCTGGCCTGTCCTGCACCTCACTCTAAAGATATTTGCATGAGTTTAATTGAAGTAAATAGTCTGCTTTTCCCCTGGACTGGATTAGGACTGCTCACAAGTTTAACAGACATCTGCAGCTGATTTCAGAACTGCAGGAGTGTGGCCTGTGCTTGTCTTCCTGCAGTTGCCGTGCTAGGTCCTTCCAAATCCCTCTGACTTGGACCACAATTACCCATGAAGTTGTCTGTCTGCTTTCTGGCAGGTGGCTTTCAAAGTCTCTGTTCATGTCAAGGGCAAAGCTCAGTGACTGCAGACACCCAAGAGCTGGAGGACCTGGCCATTTCTGGAAGTCTGTGTGTGGGCACAAAGACTGTTAGGTGAAATGGGAACTTCAGAACAACAGCATCTTGGAAGGTTTGCCAGCTCAAGATCAGGTTTCACCTGATTCCAGCAAGTAACGTAGAAACCTGATACCTAATTCATAATTTGAACTGTAAGCCTGTCATCTTTCAAAACAGCTGAAGAAATAAAGAATGAAAGATAAAGAAGATTGTGATACTGGGTAAAGGCAGATTTTCCTGTATTAAGTACAACAGCATATAATCAAATCAATGATGCAAATTAATATAGGAGGATTATTATTTTTAACCATTATGTGAAGATTCAATAAAAATAATCTGAAGCTTTAATTCAAGCCAAGCAGAAGCTGCTTGATGAGTTAATATCCTCAAAGTATGGACTATGTTTTTGTTAAAACCTTTCACTTCTGTAAGCACAAAATGCCTTGTTTCCTAAATGTTTGTAGTAGAGTTGTTGCTATTGTATTTTAAACACTTTTATTGCTCTTCGTATACTGCTACGTTATGTTTCCAGATAAAAATAATCTTTCCTATTTGGCATACTAAACATGTTTTGGCATGCGTTTGTGACTTACTGTATATCATTAAACCACTTCTGAGGGAGGAATCATGGTCTGACAATTAGTTTGTATTTCAGTTGGTTCATGGGAGGATATGGACATTCACAGTAATGAGCTTTTTAGTTGCAGTTTTGCATTATTGCATGTAGATGAGTAGAAACATCTGTATTCTTGTTTTTCTGTTAGTCAGACCTAGAAGGCTGCCTTAGAATACAGCTGAAAGCAATGAAGGAATCCATTGTAGATCAGTTTCTTCTATTGCTCACCCAGAGTTTTGGGCTTAAATCTTTGCTGACTTCAATGTGTTATAAAAACAGAGGTGCTCCTTGTCAGACTTTTAGAAACATCCTCTTATGGTTTTACAGACAATTGCAAATAGAGTTTTCTTGTGTTAATTCTGACTGCAGAAGTGTGTATATATACATTAGTGTGTCTCTTTTTTTCCTCTGTTGATGTGGTGACAGTTGGCAGGTGCTAGCTTCCAATAAGTGAGAGCTGTAAGCTGCACAGCTTGGTAATTGGCATAGAAGTTGGGTAAGGAAATTGCCTCCTTCTCTCATACTACAATATAGTCTTTTAAGACAAGTTCTTTTCCTTTTCCAGAGAAAATCAGCAATTATCCAGTCTTGTCAAAGAAAGTGCATACATATAAGCAGCATGGGGAAGATGTACTCATCCTCAAAAAAGCTTGCATTTTGCTGAACCAACTATGGGCTGACAGCTCAGCATCACCAATGATTTTTGAAAACCAGCCTAAGAACGCCTGAAAGTTAAAGTGGATGCTGGTTGGAAACTTTAGGTGTATATGTGTGAAATGAGTAGCAAAAGTTAATTCTGTCAAAGAAAAAAAAAAAGTTTTGAGCTTTCAGTTATGCAGAGAGTGGGTCCTTTTTTCCCTCCATTAAAAACAAAATGTCTATACGGTGTGTATGAAAATGATTTCCTTGCTCCTCATTTTTGTTTCTCCTGGTTACTATAAAATGGTGGAAAAAAAAAAGTTCTCTTTTTCCAAATTAGAGGAAAGAGTCTTCTCCTGTGATTGTTTCAACTTTTTCCATCTTTAAGATGATTTGTTAGGAGTATGCTTATAAATTAATTTTTATTGGAACAGCTCTTTGTGTCTCAAAAGCAGCCTGGTGCACAAACAGACTTTGTATGAATAGTAATAATGAGGTCAAGTAAGAAGATGCAGCAATCTGATGAATGACCAGGAAGTGAAACAGCTACAGTTAGAAACATCAAGGCACTTGTGAAAAGCATAGAAATATCTTGGTGTGTTCCTCATCAAACACAACACCTTCTTCTTTAAATTCATGGTACAAGGAATTTTCTTTCAAGAAATATAGGATTCTTTGGACAGATGAACAACTGTTCTTTGTATAATATTTGTATTTGAAACCTTTTAGGAAATTCTAATGGAACATGATTTCTTTGTCAATGCATTACTTATTTAGGAACCTTGCCAGTACAGTCTTCAGACGGTAACTATGAGGCTTATGCAACATGTTACTTTATTTTTATTATTATTTTAATTAATGGAGTTAAGGGTGAGTTGTATTTTGCAGGATCTTTCTGCTGAAAGGCATTAAGAAGTATGTTTTGCTATTAACAGTTATTGAAGATCATTTAAAGTAATGGTGGATATAAATCATAGTGCAATTCAAGCCAGAATTACAGAATTTGCAGACATCTGGCAGACCGTGAACCTAGAGGAGTCCCTTCATACAAGATCCGAGCTGATAATGTCTTGGTGTTTGTAGTGTCTTTTCTTCTAAGTCTTAATAAAATAATTGTTGAGTGTGCTACCTGAGATGACTTAGACTGTGTGAAGAACAAAATCACATGTTTAAAAAGAAGACATTATTTTGCAGGTATTGTAATGCATGTCTGGGTGTGTAGGAGGTAGAGGTAGGGTCCTGATCTCATTTGGAGAATCCAAACTCGGTTGTAAAGTCTCTTTTCCCTGGTGGGGGAGAGGCAGATGACAAGGGAAGTCTCTTAGAACAGCTTTTGTTAATTAAGCCTTTATTATGAACAGGATCAAACGATTAGTAAAAGCAGATAACTGTCACCAGTGTACGCTTGCTTATTGCCTCCCTCTGCCCTCACAGCCCCATGCTCATGGCACATGTGTCCCTCCTGTGCCCGCTCAGGGCCATAGCCACTGCCATCACCTCAGGTGCAGCCTGGCTCGGGCAGCTCTCAGTTAGAGCTGGCGTGGCTGCTGCCTGCACCTGTGCTCAGCGGGCTCTGGGGCTTCTTCCATTTCTTGCAGGTGCAACAGCAGCACAAGTCTCCAGAACATATCAGTGTGTGGTATGCTTTCAAGTGTTCCCTCTCACCATGGACTGTTGTTCTTTGGAGCCTGCTGTGTTCTGGTGACTTGTTTATCCACGCCCATAGAGCCCATTTTCGGCAGCTTGCACCAGCAGGGCTTTAATGATGACATGACTTTTGGACAACTAGTATTGTAATGTGAAACTGCGATGGGAAGTTACTGACTTATGAGACGTTTTCCTTAGCCTTCTTTCAGTCTTAGTTTTTCATTTGGAATTGGAGTCAGTTCTCAGATCACATTACAGATCACTGCAACCAGTTTGAAGTTTCAGTTTTCTTTTTGTATTCTACTGTACTTCTGTGGAAGTTTTGGTATTTGTTCCATTGGGACCAAGTTCAATCTGATTTTCCAGTTCGTATAAAAAAAATAGTAATGAAAAACTTGTCACATCAAGTGCATTTCATGACAATTTTCTCTGACTTCTTAATCTATGTGTCAAATGGCACCAGCAAATGTATTTATTTCCAGGTGAACTCTTTCTATAGAAGTCATCATTATTTCAAGATTGTCCTTCCTCTTACTCAGTCACAAACATTAATATTTTTTATTGCATCTTACCAAACTTGTATAATTCAGAATTCTGCCCTTGAAACTTGTGTTACTGTGAAATTTTCCAGCTGCTACTGAAAAAAAGTCAATGTAGTGTTTTGCCATGGATTAAAGTACATTGCAACCTCTGCAGGCCTTCTTATAATTCCTAGAAAGGAACAGGAGACAACTGTATGGTTTTTCTATTGTGATTAGCAAGTTATTATGTCTGACATTAATCACATGTGGAAGTGTGCATTGGGAATAATTTAACTGACGTCAAGGGAGTGGCACTGACATAAAAGCTAATATTAATGAGCCTGATCTGTAGAGAACCTTGAAGATCAGAAGTAATTTACATAACATCTTATTTTGCCCCCCCCCCCCCCCACACACACACACAAAAAAAAAGTAAATTAATTCATCTTTTTAGCTGCCATTACATTAATTGGACAGCACTCAAAGTACTGTTTGTTCACTGCAAGTGAGACAAAGTTCTGATCTGGAAACATAAGAGTGCTACAATTACTGTCCTTCAATAAACTGCTCTCTAAATACTATACCCTTGCAGTTCTGTCAACTACTTTTAATACATAAAATTGTAGATTCTTGAGCAGTGTTGGCATTAGATTATTCAGAACATGCAATGGTTGTAACCCGTTGGATGATCTCTGGATTTTCTCTTGTAGTACCATATTGCTTTCCATGGGTAGCTACGCAGAACGAGGATACAAATTAAATTTGAGTTTATTGCTTTGCAAAAAAACATTTCCCTAGCTTTGTTTCAAGTGTTGATTTTGTGGCAAATGGAATAACAATATATTTGAAGAAAAGGGTTTAATTGCTGCTTCTGATTTAATGCATTTTGTTTCTGATGTTTGCTAAGGGCAGCTCAATTGCTTCAGTGTGTGAATAGATTTGAGCTGTGCTTTTTACCTCTGAAAAAAATTGAATCTCTTGTGAATGTTGGCATTAGACGTCAAACTGTTTGGATTTACCATTGTACAAGTCAGGTAGGTTATTTCTGTGTGGGTGTTCAGCATTTCATATATCCTTTAGATATAGATTGCAACAGTTATGCTTTAATTTCATTTCAAGACTCTTAATTACCTGAATATTTCATTTGGCACTAATATGTACCTTGGAGCATATTGGCTGTGGAGTGTTCTCTTGATGGATTCACTACATGGGGTTGTCAATTTTAGGTGATGGATAGCTCAGTAATTATAGAGGCATTCTATATTTTCTAGTGAATTGTGTATTGCAGTCAGTGCTGAAAAAGCTAATTCAGGTTCTGTAGGAATCATTCAACTCCATTTTTAAATAGCAAATTTGTATCTCTATCTGGGTCTTGAGACAATTTTTAAGAGCCTGCAAGTAAATTAGACAATTAGTTGTAAATAAAAAAACTAAAACCTGTGTTCTTGTGGGAAATTAATATCTTCTTGTTTGTTTCCTTCCGTTTTTGTTCTGAATGATTTTGTGGCAATGTAATAAAGTGATCTGAATGTGTCACCACTGTTATTATTGGCACGTATATAAATATTTGAATTTGTGATTCAAATATTTGAGTTTGTAATAAGTAAAATTGAGTTCATGATCCTATAGGCTACCAAAAGGCCATGTAGCACTATCAGAAATTATTAACTAAGACTGCTGTGACATTAAAGAAAACAAGGTTGTTGTTATTTTCTGACAGCTGCTTTGTGTGTAACAGTTCCTGGATTTCTAAATAGGTAAAAAAATAACATTTATTCAAAATACCATGAGTAGGGACCATACTTTAAAGTGTTTCCATCATTTTTACATTGTAATTGCTTGGTATCAGTAAAGCAAAGAGTAGCATCTGTCAGATAGCGGAGAGTAGCTGCAGACCTGTTCCACTAAACTTCATTAGGATGATGTATTTGGAAGGGGGAAGGGAAGAGAGTTTTTGGTAGCATTTAACTTTTGGGTAGTTTTTCAGGTTTTTTTGAGCTTCAATTTCTGATAAGGCATTTCTTCATTTTAATGTAGTCATTCTGCTTTCCTCTAGGTCTTTGCATGAGTACTGTTATTAATCCTAAAGAATATTATTATTATTATTATTATTGTTATCATAAAGATGCAGAAATTGAATTTACCCAAAAATCCACCAATGTGTTTTCAAATTTCATGCTCAGATTTGTTCATTTGGAACAGAAATTAATATGTTGTTTATAAGTGACTGGGGTTCAGAGGGGAAACAGGGAAGTATTTTCAGCACAGGTTTGAATACCTATTTCAGGGCTCTCTGAGTTCTAGTTTGAATATTGAATTATGTGAATAGTTCAAGGGAAGGAATGATATCACAGGTGATTTCATCTGGTGCTTGCTACAAATACAAGTATTCATTTCAGCAAAAAGCGGAGAGAAATTACACACATTCAGTGGAAGAGCACCTGAAAAATTTGAAAGTTGTCTCCCACTTAAAAAAGTCAAACGAGTCACCCTACAATATTTTGGCTTTATTAAATAGCCGTGGGTTAGGGCAGGATTTCTAAAACTCCTGTAATGATCAGTTACAGGGTGAGTAGAAGAGGAAGGTGACAAGGACTAGCAATTAGGTGTCCCTCTACCAGAGGTGATTTTTTTTCCTGCTTTTGAGTTGTCTCAGGTTTTTTGAGTGTGCGAGAACAGACTTTCAACACCCCCCCCCCCCCTTTTTTTTTTTCCTGAAAATGCCTACCTCCTTGAAGTTAAATGTTTTTGTTTGTTTGTTTTTCTTTCCTATTTTAATATACGCACCTGATTGCACCATTTAGTTTGGAAGAACTCTGAGTCCTTGGCTGGAAAAAAAAGAAAACGCACTCAGGAGAGTTGGGAAGAACACACTGACCCCACAACTATTGTCTGAACAGTGAAAATCTCAATGGTCCTTTAGAAGCAAGTTCCTTGAACTATTTGCCAGTGCCATTTATCTCCTTTCAGCTGCCGCTGTAGCTTAGTATAGCTCACAGCCGTGCAGGTAATCCCCCAAAGACACCACTTGTATTTGTTATCTTTCTGGGCATAGTGTTTCATCTTCTATGAACCTATTTGGTATGGGTTTCTGTGTCCTCATATGAGTGATTATGCCCAGTAACGCCCTTAGATGTTTGGACAGAGGACTGTAAGTATTCTGTTTTCATTGATGTGCTGGATTTTAGTCTTTATTTATTGATTTTTATTTCATTGCTCAAAGCTGTTGAAAGGTGTAAGCAGAATTAATAGTTATCATAAATGCAAAGGAGCAAGAACTCTACTGAATTTCACGGTATAATAGCAAGATCTATTTCTGTTTGAAATGCTATTACTTTTTTTTTTTTTTTTTCCTAATGCAATAGGCTTGTAGTCTTAAAATACTCGTATTTAATTTTGAATAAGTTTTATGTTCTGCTTCAAGATTTTGGTAAGTGTTGAAATACAAGCGTTCTCTATTGACACGCTTGGACAGACGGTTGTCCTGCATAATATGTGCGAGGATGTTCTCTCAGGGACAGATATTCTGCTTTGGGTGTTCAGAATTGGGAATTATGTTCATTTTTGCTTCTGATTCAGGCCCAGAAAATAGTCTTCATGGTTATCATCAGAGATAGTAGATGAAAGCTGTAAGATGGAAGAAGGAAGTCTTTTTTTTACATTCTGTTTTTATCACTAAATGGAGTTATAGAAAAGACAATGCATATTGAAACCTCAGGGTGCTGATGATTTGCTGGTGCTGATACTGTCATGAGGTTGAGTCTGACAAGTCCCTGATTAAATATTTGCATGACTGGATTTCATGAGAAAGGAGGTGGTGATGGCATTTCCATTTGCATTTGTGTGTGATTCAAACAGAAGAAGGTTTTGACTTTGATTTTTTTTTTTTTTTTTTCCTGTGTAGATGTGGAATTGATTTTAGTGTACTTCTGTCTGAAGAATTTATTTTTTGGAAGAGAGAGCCTTTTTAATGGATTAGTAAAGTCTAGGAAGACCACATTAGAAATCATTTAAAGTAACTGTCACTTATTACATCTTTTAATCAAAAACCTCCTTTTGCTTCTCAGTGGGTTACCTCTTACAACAACAAAAAACCATCTTCCCAGAATGCTTAAATTATTTTTATTGACACAAATAAATTTGAGTGAGTGATCTGAATAACTGACAAATTTTCAGGTTCTGAGGAACAAAACATTTCCTATTGAATCAAAATGGATGCATATAATGTTATAAAAATAAAACATCAAATTCTATGTTCCTTTTATTTTTTTTGTGTGAAAGATTCAGAAATTTATCCAACCCTTTTTTTTTTTTTTTTTAATAAAAGGGATGATATTTCAGCTACCTAGAAATACATTCCTGTCCTACTGAGCACTCAGAAATTAAACTTCATTTAGAGACATTGTTTGTGGTTGCCCATGGGATTTAGCGAGAAGCACCACAACATTATCAAACAACAGATTCATAAAAAGTTAGTTGGCTGAACAAACAATTCATTATTTCCATCCTCATCATAGGGATAGTTTATTGCTTCACTGTCATTGCTAAGACAAAAGTGGAAGGAAATATAGAAGAGTTTTTGACAAATATGGTTTCATATGCTGAATTTATAGGTGAGCAGAAGATGCTAATCATTCATCTGCTCGTTGTAAATAAACAAACATGAATACATATTATCCAAGATTTATTTTTTCAGTCATTCCCATTTTTATAATTGATAACTTTTAAGTATTTTGGTTTGACATTCTCTCCATCTGCTGATGCAGGTAGCAATCACATTACACGAGCAGATGTATTTTCACCTAGCAACAAGAGAGTTTTCCAAACACAGTGATATCAGCTGTTGTTTTATCCCATCCTCCAAAGTGATCTTAGAATCAAAAAGACAATGATGGAAGCTTGATGTTTGAATAAGGGGAAAAAAAAAAAAAGGATTTTTTTTTCTTTTTTTTGACTATTAATTTTGCATATTAATATGCTCCTAATCTTGTATTCCAGTATGGAGAGTAAACACACATGGATAGCTTAGTTCACCTACTATAAACCAATCTAAGGCAGTGTGGGAGCAATGTTATCTTGTGTTCTTGTAGTTATGGTTGTTTTTTGTTTTGTTTTTTTGTTTGCCTTTTTTTTTTTCTCATGGATATAACTGATAATTTCACCAGGAGAACTGTGTGATGAAATTTTTTGTTGACACTTGATAGGTAAGTGCCTATAATAAGCAGTGCTAGTATTTGTGAACTGCCATTACCAATTACCATCTTTAATTGTAAGTTGGTGTATCTAATTTACCATTTTATGCATACTATAAAATGATTTTTTTTTCATAGCGTTGTGCTCAAAATTATATCAATCAGTAATAGTAGCATAGTGGTTGCAGCACACTAAAGAACAGAAATTCAGTATTTTAGCATGCATAGATGGCAGGAGATTAAGTTTTCCCCCTTGCAAATTCATATACTTCGCAAAGAAACTCAGACTGTCAGTATGATACCATGCCTTGCTCAGAGCTGTTCTGAATAGCTGTGGAAAAGAATCCCTTACTATAATAATCTTTCTTTTTAAACAGAATAATGGGATTATGGGTTTAAAAATTCATGTTACTGATATATATTTCTTCCTCTTCAATCAAAAATAGTTATGGTTTTTAGTTATTATTTCTTTTACATAATGAAACTGTTAATCTCCCTCAGAAAATGGAAGAGTTCAGACTGTGCAGGTTTGTTAAATATTGCTTTTCCATCTGCAAGCATCGCAGCTATCTTTAATAAGTAGCCCTGTCACTCAGCCTTTCTTGCGGAGTATCTGATGAACCAAATATTTCACATTTTCCTTGGGAAATGTTTTGTTTGAGATCAACAAAATAGAATAATGACCTGGGTGTTTTTTTTGGTCTGCTGGTGAGTGTTGGTAGATAGCCTGGACCTGCCTCTTGCCCTGCTGGCCATTCAGGCTCTGGAAGGCAGTGGGAAAGCTTGCAGGAGATTGGGTGACGTGGTCCAGTAGGGGCAGTACTGCTACGATGGAAGAATTCCTTCAGGGTGAAAACTCTCTTCTATAATGGTTACCGTGGAAATGGAGAACTTAGCGATTATATAAATTGGTATCTCAGTTACATGTAAATGTCCTGCAACTTTTTTTTTTTTTTTTTTTTTTTGTATTATCATTTAGAAGGACCATTGATTCTGTAATCACAGGGCCATTAGTGCTTTCAGGTCCATTATAGGTAAGATTTGGGCCAAATCTTTAATGCAGAAAAAGAGGTACCTATTTAAATAAGTGGTTTGGTTTCATGGAGTTCTCTTACCTGTTCAAGATTTTATCAAGCAAAGTTGTTCTTCTGTTGTTGTAGCATAATGTACATTTTGTAGTTTAATTTCATATAACCAATGCTTCAAATACTGGCCCAACATCCAGGGAATATTATTACTTTTTCCCCCCTTTCATTCCTCCAGTGACATTTCTAGTAAAAAAAAAAAAAAAAACTAGAATGCTCAAAAAGACCAATCAAATGGAGCTGTAAAGCAGGAGATGCATATATATTGATCATAATTTCATAATTTACTCAATGTGCTGCTTATATAAATAGAGACAAAATATTCTAATGATTTCTGGTCAGGTAGATGAGTTACAGCACAGTGTTGGAACGTCATATTCCTCCGTCCAAGACAGCATTAAACTTTGTTTAGAAAAATGCCATGTTAAACTGGAATTACGTGCTGTCAATTAGTTTGTCTTTAACAAAAGTAAATACTGTACTATTTTTTTTCCCCAGTGTGGTACAATTTCATAATGCTAGGAGCACAATACCAATCATTTCATGTCTTTCCCCGTTTCTCCTCTCCAACAAGACTGTAGTGAGTGAATCTTAATGGTTTGGAAACCATTTTCAGTTTGAGGAAAGTACTCATGAATTTTCTGTTATTTTATTCTGCTTTGCTGGTAACTGAAGGTATAGTTTGACCCATACTATAGTTATTATAGCGTGAATAAGTCTTTAATTCTTATAATGATTTTGCTTTCTTTCTTCCATGCTACTTTTTTTTTTTTTCCTTAGGAAGATCAAAAGGGCTGTTATGTTTTAAGTGACATTTCATAATCAGAATTCATCTTCTTGTAAAGATGTGGCAGTGTGGATGAAAGTTAATGCTGATAGAGAAGGTAATCTGGAACCAAGGAATTACTTTTCTTGCACCTTGGGGACAAGACTTGAAAATCGGGTACACAAAGCACGTTGGCTTTGGTGTGGGCATAGAATCATAGAATTATTATGGTTGGAAAAGAGCTCCAAGATCATCTGGTCCAGCCATCGCCCTACCACCAATTGCACCTACTAAATCATGTCCCTAAGCACCACATCCAACCTCTCCTTGAACACGCCCAGGGACAGTGATTCCACCACCTCCCTGGGCAACCTGTTCCAATGCCTGACTACTCTCTCTGAGAAGAAATGTCTCCTAATTTCCAGCCTAAACCTTCCCTTGTGCAACTTGAGGCCATTCCCTCTAGTCCTATTACTAGTTATCTGTGAGAAGAAGCTGACCCCCAGATCCCCACAACTTCCTTTTGGTAGTTGTAGAGAGCAAGAAGGTCTCCCCTGAGCCTCCTTCTCCTCCAGACTAAACAATCCCAGTTCCCTCAGCCGCTCCTCACAGGACTTGTGTTCCAGGCCCTTCACCAGCTTCGTAGCCCTTCTCTGGACATGCTCCAGGGCCTCGATATCCTTCTTGTAGTGAGGGGCCCAAAACTGAACACAGCACTCGAGGTACAGACTCACCAGAGCAGAGTACAGGGGGACGATCACCTCCCGGTTCCTGCTGGCTGCACTATTCCTGATACAAGCCAGGATGCCGCTGGCATCTAGATCTAGATGTTGGATCTAGATGTGTATGTAGTTCTTATTTGATAATGTTCTAAGTAATTCAGATGTCAGCTTCTTTCTCATATGAGCTCAGAATTCATATTGTCACTCATATTGTGCGTATATGTTCATATTGCTCATGTGAAACTCGCCTGCTTTTTCTTTCCACATATTCTATAGTGTGGAATCTCAGCACTGTCAGCAAGTGCATCTCCCTTCTCAAGTGTATGGAGACAAGGGGGCTCTTCCACACACTCAGCATCTATATGCTGAGAACACATCGCAGAGGTGATGTTCAAAATTATAATGGCCTTTATAGGTCAGGAGAAGCGTCTCTGTATGGTTACACTTGCTGTGAATATGAAATTGTGTGTGCCATAAGAAATTGTCTGTGCATCACAGCAAGATGAGCATTTGAATATTGCAGATGAGATTAGAAAAACGACTGAATAACCACAGAAAAAATGTATTTTTGAATGGAAAAAGTGTAATTTTCACAAATAGCATCTAGATATTTAAACTCTAGTTGCCACCAATATTTGGTTATAATCAGAAGCTGTAAACTGCACAATTTTTAAAATACTGGTTTCAAAGAATATGTAAGTTTGTAGGAATAATGTTCAGTGTTCATACCTCTTGCTAGAGCTCATATTAGGGGCACTTGCATTGCCTCTGTACTAACAACCAAGAGTGACAAGGAACATTCTTGTGCTCAGGAACTCAGTTGCCTGTACTGCTAACTCTGGGCTGGGACACCCAGAAACAATGCTGAGCCTAATTCAGGAATTAATATTTTCCTGGAACCGTTTTCAAGGAGACAGTTTGAATATGGCCATTCTGCGCTAGTGTATAAAGGATTGTGATGCTGTGGATATGGACTATTCAATAGTAGTTTACTTCTGTGTCAAGTAACACACTTCAGGGCATCTTTAATTTCCTGGTATAGACAGCCATAATAATGTAGGGTGGCCTGAAGGACATGCTAAGGTTAAGCAACTGCTGAATATTTTATTGATTAGGCAGAGCTATAGGAAATGTGACAGGCTTGTGTGAAGGTTTGAAAATCTTATTCTACCAGTGTTCCTCTCCTGTCCCTCTGAACCGTATCTTATGTTAATGTTTCTCTTTTTTTACTCTGGAAAACTTTTACTGGTAACTGGGTCCTGTGTTATTCCAAAACTGGCATAAATTTGGCGTCACTGACTTAAAAAGACATTTAGAATATATTAGGCCACCTGTGACTGCTCCAAGTTAAGGGTTGAAGCAGAGTTTTACTTCCTCTGATTCCAGATAAAATGCTTATGACCAGTCAAGTGTGGGTTCATCTGTGCCAACAACCTGCTAATCATGCTCCTCTTTAAGATCTTCTTGTGAAGCTGAAGAAAGCTGTGGTGACTCACCACGGATTGACAGCATGCCAGCACTTCATCTTTCCCAGCCGATCTTCCTGTGAATGTGGAACACTGTTTCTGATTCAGAGGGAGGAAGGCTTTTTGAAGTCTTTTTGACTTGTACCTGTGTTTCTGATATAACCACCTTTTAAATTACTTAGTGGCACTGCCAAACTGATTTTCAGAGCCAGGAAATACAGGTGTGATATCAAAGTATGCACGAAACTCAAAACCCAGGTCACACAGATAGTCACACTAACATGTTGAGATGAGTGTTAGAGTTAGGATGGAGGGGGAACTGCAGTGCATACAAAAGAACACTCCAAGAGCAGTCCTTTATAAGAAAAAAGAGTGATAATTGATACAAGACAGCAGACTCAGAGGCTGACAGGGGAGGCATAATGTATATGGGTAAATACAATTGTACTGATCTTGTTACTTTTAGTGTTTAGTTTCAGTGGGATTGATGGCCAAAGCCCAGACCCTCAAAGGGGATTCTTCTGTAAGCTTCATGTTTGTAATAATCCAAACTGTGAGGAAAGGGAATAGCCACCTTCTGATCTGCATGGACATATCTTTTCTCAGCACAGTCCCAGACTGCATGGAGCATCCTTCATATTCTCCAGCTTGGGTAGAGTGTAGCTCATTGCCTACATGCTGGTCATAGGTTTCTTGAATACATTTGTGGATAAAATAAGGTTTTACTCTGTCATTTAATTCCACTTCAGTTTCTTGTTCTTCTTTTTCTTCACCTAGTTCTCTATTTAGTAATTTATTTCAAAGTCAGTCACTCGTTGCCTGGGGCTTACTATCCTCTGTGTGTGTGGATCCTAGAGAGTATAGGTGGTGATCTGCTGTTGATACATCAAGTTGCCATCCCCGTATTGGGAAAAAGTTTCAAAGCAACCTAAATCCCACAGAAACATCGAACAACATAGGTGCATAACAACAGATACCTATTCCACCATCATAAGCATTGCTATTTGCATATGTAAACATGCATGAACTAAATTTATAATAACTTAATTGGGTTAATTGCTAAGAAGGCAAGCTAAGAGAATGGGGCTCAATGGTGGCAGAGTGTTCCTGGGGTTCCGGGCAAATTCTTGAGCAACTAACCAACGTTTTTTCCTATGCTGCCACACTGATGCTAGTGTCAACAGTGGACCTAGATAGTGTAAATATGCTGTAATTATAATTTTGCATAAATCATATAAGTAATTTTAGGAACAGTACCATAAGATCAAACCATTGGTTTGTTGTGAAAGATCCGTCAGGCAAAACGGAATGTTGTTTTTGCTGTAAACTTAGGGTGTTGTTTTGTCTTCATCTTCAGGATAAGAACTCCAGTAACTAGGACAGTGCCACATATGGATTTTGATGGTACACTAATAGATGGAGGAGACAAATCTCTTTAGTCTGCAGAATTATGCTGAAGAAAAAATACTCTGAAGCTGCAAACGAACAGCTTGAAAAAATGGGGTTCCAGGCTGTTTCATTAGTTCATGCATACCTCTCCTTATTTACCCAAAAATACACACCTCTCGTTTGCATGTCTGTGGAATATGGGGTGTGGTTGTTTTCTTTTTTTTTTTTTTTTCTCACATTCAGTTCAGGGTAAATAATTCCCATATCCCATTAACTGTTCAGCTGTGTCATTAATCTTATGAATTAGATGTTCATTTGAAAGCAATGTCAGCATACAAGTATTTTAAAGTAGGTCACACTAACTTTTCCACTTTCTTAGGGTAAAAAGATTCTCTGAAGTAATGACCTTGACCAATATGTTTGAATGCAGACTACTCAGGAAGGCTAAATGTAACTGATATTACAGAAAAAGTCCTGTTTGGTCCTGGGGAAATCGTTCCAGAACATAATGTTTGTCCTAAGTGAAAGTGCTAGCTCTTAAAACAGGTTAAAGCAGTGGGACGTAGTGTACATCCCTGATGACCCGTAAATTAAAGCCACTTGCTTAAAACAGATATCAGAAGTGGAATGAGAAAAGATGAAAAATGCAAAGAGGATGAGAAACTAGACAGGCAACAGTGATGGATATTTTTGGTATATTAGTTCCTGTTAATTTTGTCACCAGCTGTATTTGATGCCCTGGTTTATTGTTGGAATGTCAGTATTGGCTTCTTTGGTGAACTGGTTGATGTTTATTGTGTCTTTTGAATTCAGAAGTATCATGAACTACTTTACTCTTGGTAGGATTTTTATTTGTGTACCATTTATTGGTGTCTCTGCAGAGATAAATGCCATAGTAAAGTGGAACATTAGGTTACTTAATTAAGCATTTCAGAGGGATATGTGCTAAAAATAAAACTGATAAATGATAGCAATTCATCGCTCTTAATAGTTATGAATGTGTAAAATTTAGAACATAACTTCAGGCCTAGAGTTGAATAGGATTTATTTTAAGACCTTTATTTACAGCCTGCATCATCATGGGGAGGTTTTCAGTGATTTCTTTCTGACTTGGATCAAGCCCAATAACAACTGAACCACTTAGAATCTCCCAACACTTTAATTGCCAATTATCTCATTTTTAATGTGGCCTTCAGACTTCAGTAGGATACTGTATACAATAACAGGCAGGGGAGCAGTAGTTAACCCTTCCAGACATAGGACTTCCAGGGTTCTGCACGCAGCCGTCACAGCACAGCGTGGCTCTCTGAGGGCTCTGTGACATTTGTTTGCCAGCAATGATAATACTACCCATTGTAGTTTTGCTGACAATCAGCAAAGTGATTATGAATTTTTCTAGTACTGTAGAATTGTGTGGCACATGACTGACAGCTGCAAAAGTGATTTAATTTGGGCTCCATACAAACATACAGCTAAGTGCTTATTAATAAAGCAACATTTATAAAGTAAATACTATGATGACTTAACGTGCTCACAAAAGTGAATCATGTTTCTCATGAGAATGAATGGTGAATTAGGAATTTCAGAACATGGCAGTGTTAGAAAAGAATAAGATAGGTAGAGGAACATGACTAATGCATTTGTTGATTTTATACAATTTAAAGTTTGCTAATCCTGTAAAAATGTGATTCTCTTTCTTTAGTTAAAGAGAGCTCTGTCAATGGCATTTAATTCTTCATAAATCTATTACATAAAAGAACCTTAGGATTACCTTGACAAGAGAAGTACTGTGATGTTCTGTGTGTTGAAATGTAATACAACGTCCTGTAATTAGTAGCAGTGATTGCAAACGTTAAACCATCAAATGGGCAATGTTAAATGAGAAGAGTGAGTGTTAGGGAGTATATATTCATGGGATGTTAATCAAAATGTCAGAGCATTTGTTATGAGTTTTTTGTAATAAGTGCTGAAAGCTAATCCCAAGAATGATTTGATATTTTTGGTCAAAAACAATAAAATAATTTGATTTAAAAGGCAGATTGTGTGTACGTGCATGTGCACTTGTGTAAGATGACATATTCAGTGTAACAGGAAGTCAAATCTGTCAAATTGCAAAAAAAAACCAAAAAAAGTAATAAAAGCAGAGTAACCTGTGAGGCTTCAGGCTGAGTTTTGCAAATTGGAAAGGTATGTAGCTTCTAGATTTTCCTACTTAGCCCTGATTCTGTGTAGACAGGCAGCTGAAGTAGGCTGTGAACAACGCCTTGATACTCTCCTTGCACCCAGACCTTGGATAAGTAATTCACATTAGATTTCGCAAATAGGGGAAAAAAAAGAGATTAGTTGAGGTGCTTCGTAATTTTTGCAAGCAGAGAATAATTTTCACAGGTCAGTGGTTCCTTTATGAAATTATTAGTCTACCTGATGGCATTGGGCCAGTGAAATGCCTGATAGTCAATTATTGCATCTTAAGATTTTTTTGATGATCTGGTTAAGCAGATTGCCTGGCACCTGTATCTTTTCATTAGAGAAATATAATTCATAGACTCACACTACTCTATGAGTTCCTTTGATCACTGATTTCACAAGGTAGTCCATCAATATTCTTTTTCAAGTGTAATTAAAGTATGCAGACCATTCCTTTGGAAGTTTTGACAGTATTTAAAACTATCCTGAAATTGTTTGAAATATAGTTGAGGTGAAGTTTGTTCAGTATTTCAAACAGAAAATGGAGGAAGACAGTTTTAACTGAAAATATTTGTACTGTAGCTGGAAGATTCTCAAATGACTATTCTATGTATATGCTGTACCTTTGACAAGAATCACATAGCTCCATTTAATACAGATGGCAAGAATTGCATATGGTTGTTTAATGAGCTGACAGCAGGCTGTTATCAGTGTAAGAATTTCAGGTCACTAGAAGCAAGGAGACATGCTGGACTGGGAATTATCTCTGTTTATTTTTCCATTGCTGTCTTCCTTGTTTGGTTGTATGGGAATTAACCTCTAAAACAAATGTGCTAATCTTGATATCTATACCACTCAGATGGGTGAAGAAAAAAATCCCATGAGATGCATCTTAATCTTTTTTTTTTTTTTTTTTCTCTCATTTTGGGGATTGATTCCTGCTGTTAGTAGCTGATCCTGTAAGTAATCCTGTCTCACCCAAATCAGAGATGTGTTTTACATTAGTGGCTTTATTTTCTTCTCAGAGTCAAGAGTTACTGGGTTGGTATTAATAATCACAAAAATTACCAAGAAAGGACCAAGTATTTGTTTCTGCGTAGTGATTAATATTAAAATATGTTAGAAAAAAATGCCAACAGCAATAATAGCCATAATTATAATAGCCACTGCTGAATTCCTGAAACTGTGAATAAGCTTATTCCAATATAAAATAATGTTTGAGAAAACAAAGGCAAATAAAAGTCACAGCTTTTGGTTGAAGAACCCTCAGTACATTTATTAAGGATTATTTAACAAATAATTTAAAAAGACTTTTATTTTAATGTTCTTCCATATATTCTGAGGGAATATTTATGTTTCCTTGCATACAAATATCCCTTGATAGATGCCAGGTGTCTTTTCTTATTATGGTGTGTTCTTTTGCCTCTAATTCATTTTTCACATAGGCACTTGCCAAAGTTACAGCTTGTGTAAGTATTTACTGATTGCAGGTTAGTTAATGCCTTAATTCCAACGCTCATGGGTGTTATACTTGTAAATGATGGAAATTTTGCCTTTTTTTTTTTTTCCTAGTCTTTTGGTCTTTGCTTTAAAATGTAATGGAGAATTTTAAAATAGTATATCTCACATGTCTGTGTCCAGCTCCTGAATAATTTCAGAAATTAGGGATTTAATTCAGAAATGAAAGAAGTTAAATGCTACTGGAAGGAGAGGCACATAATTGCAATTTGTTTTTCCAAGCCCTTAAATAAGGATGACAGTTGGGAAGTCCTTTTAGGATCTCTTCTAGGCAAAAACACTTACTATAAGGGTGATACATTTTTCTGTGATAACATGTATGGTATATGTTGGCTACTTCTGTAATCCAGATAAAAGTTCTGTGAGTTAATAATATATGCATTATATGTAATAGTAAATGTTAACGATATCAGAAAATGATGTGGGTATTTTGTTTCAGTTCTGTCACATATTCAAGACATGTATAGCTTTTAGAAAAGGCAAAAGAACTGGAGATTGGAAGGACTGGTGGTCTCCTGTTTCCTCCCTTGAAGGCACCAAGCTCATTACAGGAATGCTTCATGGTCTAACAAACATGCCTTGCAGTAACAGACTCAATGAGCTCTGTTTGTTTAGTTTGTAGAGAGAAGTTCATACGTGACTCTAATGATTGTAAATACCTGCACTGGAAGAGAGAACTACTGTTAGAGAGCCCTTTAATTAGGCAGACAAAGATAGAGCTGGACCAAAAAGACAAAATTTGGTAATGTGAATAATTACATTAAAAATACAGGATTTTTTTTTTTTTTTTAAGGTGAGAGTTATTTATTCTTACGTTAACCTTAACCAAGATGACCTCTTTCATAAAAGCTGTGTTTTTATGTAATTCTTTAATAAGAAGGTGGTCCCTGGAAGTGTTCAAGGCCAGGCTGGATGGGGATTTGAGCAACCCGGTCTGGTGGGAGGTGTCCCTGCCCACGGCAGGGGAGTTGGAACTGGGTGGCCTTTAAGGTGCCTTCCAACCCAAACCATTCTGTGATTCTATGATTCAGCTTGGTACAAGAATTACTGGTAATGAATGGTTCATGATATGTATTTTACAGGGGATCAGACTAAGCTATTGCCATGGCCTTTTTTTGGTCACAAAATCATGTCAAGTGCATGTCCTAATTATAAATGCTTTTTTTTTTGACATCTGCAGAAAACTGAAAGTGTGAGTTACCATTTACTGTCCTTAAGAGTTAACTGCATTCTGTATCACAGAACATCTCTTCTTTTGGCGACAGCGTATGTGGTTTCCTGCAATATATTGCATGTGTATGTATAAGTGTGTATATATATATATATATAAAGAAAGTAGCAAAATTTTTAAATGACACTTTTTTCTTCCACTACATAGAAAAAGAAAAACCACCAAACAACCCATATATTTTCTTGACTAGAGTTTTTTAAATCCATTGTAATGTCTTAGTTTATAACATTTCTATTGTTTGTTTGCCATAAAGGGATATGCTTGTTTTCTTTCCTTCCAAGATTTCCACAAAGTGTCATAAATATTGGCAAAAAGCTCTGAGATCCTTAGGTGTAAGAGGCTACAAAAGAATACAGATGAAGTGTTAGATAGAGGTGCTGCTCAAGAGTCATATGGAAAGCAAATTTTCCTCTGAGAAAGCTACTTGATTAAAACAATTTCCCATTTTTCTTTCTACTGGCTATTTTCCAGTGGTTAAACAAACAGTGACAGTATGCACTGTCCTCAGCATAGTACAATCAGTTTGTACTATGTAGCTGCAAAAATCTGAATAAAAGTTAATAATTTCACAATAGCTAGACAAAGCCTCTAACATGTTCTTTAAAGTTTTCTTCTTGGCATCACGTTACAGCTAACAGTTGTAGCTCTTGAAAAGTTTTCAAAATACTATCAGGTGAATTCATAAATTACGCTTGAGTTCTTGGAAGAACATTAGACTCCTTTAGAGTTGAAGTACCTAATTCAGTAGTCTAATGAGCTAGGAAAAGCATCCGTGCCGTAAGAATTACTAAATAAGGTACATGAATCCCAATCAAGTTTCTCTTATGTTGCAGTGTGTTGATTTCACTTGACTGAGTAAGAATGCCTTCTGTAGTATTCATTGACCTCCAACTTTCCCTGCCTATTAAATCTTTTCATATGCTTGATTGCTAGAGAACTACACTGTCAAGTACCTTCAGAACTAATATAAGAGCTTGCTTGCTTTCCTTTTATGTGTATTCCTTTTCCTTCTAGACATAGCCTTGCTCGTTAAATGTAACCTCTTGAGAATCTCTCTGTAAAGAGTTTGGAAACTACTTTTGTTAGTTCCCTGGAAATGTTGTGAAGTATCTTTACTATGTCTAACTGGGAAAGAAAAGGTTACTATCGAGAATTATACAGAGATTGCTTTCCATAATTAGTTCACTTAGCTTGATTTCATCTTCCTTTTAACGGAAAGAGTTACATCAGCTGAATCCCAAATGCAAAGGATTTTCTTTTCATTGGGAGCTTGGAATCAGAAAATCAGGACAGTGTTCACAGTATGAAGCTGTCCCTGCTAACTTTCCACTGCTCATGGCAGCCAGCTCCTGTGCAGTGATGTTCTCAGGTCTTGTGAAGGGAGGGGAAGTTTGGGACATTTTCACAATACATCAGAATGCATTCTTATATATTTTGGTGAAATTCATCTGAATTAATTTAGGCATCTAAAATTTGGATACTTCTGCCAATAATCAATAATTCTGAGTTAACCTCTCATGAGGTAGAAACAGACATTTTACCATAAAGATCCATTTAACCTAGTTCTCTCTGAACATGAAGTGAATCTATGGTGCCCAGGTCAGACCCAGGTACTTAAAAAAAGCTAGACATTAAAGACTAGGTGTGGTGGTTTCACACTGATAGCTAGCTGAACTCCATCATAACACTCCTCAAAAGAACAGGAGGAGAAGATACCATGGGTTGAGATAAGGACAGGGAGATCACTCAACAACTGCCATCCCAGACCGAGAAGACTCAGCATAGGAGACTTAATGTAATTGATCGCCTATTACTAACAGACTAGAGCAGTGAGAACCAAAACCAAACTAAAACCATCTCCCCCCCTCCACCCTCCTCTAACTCCTCCACCTGAGCAGTGCAGGGGAATGGGGACTGCGGTCAGTCCCTAACGCTTAATTTGTTCCATTTATTCAGACTTTTTGTTGGGCTGAGAGTATTCAGAAAGGCTTCCAAAGTGCCAGTGGTGCAGTGCTGGGCATGGCATGCAGCAGGAAAGGCACACTGAGCAGGCTAGAAGTACCCTGTTGGTGGTGTGGGGGTGTCTATACATATGTAGAAGGTCATTCCAAACTTTTCTAGCTAGGAAGAACTTATAGAAAGAATTGATTGTGCTCTTAGCTCTGTTGTGGAATATAGTAGGTTTTCACTTTGCTATATTTTCTGTTTTGCTGTATTTTATAAATGTTGCTATTTTTTTCTTAATTTCCCCCAGCCATAAACAAACAAACAAACAAAACAAAAACTTTTCTCAGAATGCCTATAGCAGCACAATCAAAGTAAAAATTTTAAGTACAGAAAAATAAATGTTTTTAATTTATTTAATTTTATTTTAATTCAGGAAACATTCAATATGGATACATGAAATGAAAAACAAACATCAATACTGTGGCCATATGAAGAAATATTTCTGGAATGGTATGCTGAAAATAGATGTAAATGGAGTATAGATTTTTACATACTAATATTGCATACCAGATCTATTTCAGCATTAAAAATTTAATATAGTCTTTTTTTTTTCTCCTCTGAAAACTGTTTGTACTATTGAAAATTACTAAGTTCAATTCCAGTGCACAAGCAAGATCAAAAATGATCGGTAGATAAAATATATCTGAAAGCCTTAGATAACACTTTTTAAAAATGATTATTTATTTATTTATTTATTGTATTCAGAATAATAAATCTGAGGCTAATTCTGTAACCATGAGGTATAAACATCAGAGACCACATCCTCAAATATTTTCAGCTGGTATTTGACAGAAATCAGCTTCTTATCTTGATACACGAGAGCAATTGTAGTGGGTCAGCTAGATTTGTGGAGCCTGGTCCAGCTGATTGGGCTGCTGTGTTGTGCTTATAGATGGGTATGGGACATCTTTCACCAGCCGTCTGGTCTGGTGCTCTTCCTTCTGAAATAAAGAGCTGGGCAGAGACAGGTTTACTCTTTCTTTGTATGTGAGCCTTAGTAATGAGTGAAGCAGAGCTGTGACGGAATACTTTGTTACTCTGACATCACAACTCAGCTGCATCCATTTTTTTCATTTCAAATTTTAAACATGTTTTCCAAATAAAAGTCAGTCTTTAAACTCTCTTCCTGTTAACATCATAGCAGTGTAAATGAACAGTCACACTTTTCCTATCTTCTGAACTGATATTATCATAAGTCAAGTAAATGTTTGTTTTCATATTTGCCCTTTTCAAAGAAAGTTCCACATCATTCAGTATCATCCCAATGATTCAGAACAGCGAAGCAGTTTGAACTTTATTCTTTCTGATATTGATACAAATTCCCTAAATTAGAAGCTCTGAACTTTGAAGCCTCTGTTCAGCTAAACCCCATGAAGTTTTATACTTACATGTGCTTTTAGCTGAGTTTTCCATGTTGAATCTTCTGTGGCAACTGCTTCAGAGTGAGAACAAAGATATCACTATGTTCCTCGTAGTCACATGTTAGGGAATGATGAGCTGCTGGGGCCGGTGCTGGCTTTGTTTTATGTTTATTGGTCCATGCTGTAGTGCTGCTGAGCTTGTCCTGAATTTACTCCACTGATTCAGAGGAACATGGTGTAAAGGAGAGAATTCCGCTTGACCAACTTCAGGGGTGAAAACTGCTTTCGGCTCACTTTGCAGAGAGCTCAGCAGGAAAACGTAACTTTTCATCTTTAAGTCTGAGCATGCTAAATGTTTGATCTCATCTTGCCTTATGTAGTGTTTCCAGTTGCCTTGCTATTGCTGGAATAGTCCCACACTTGATGGGGGAGGCTCAGGCAGTGTGACACTGGCATGGTCTTTCCCCGCAGTCTGAAGTTTTGTTGCTGCTCTTCTCCTTGTGTGGGCTTTCGTCTCCAGGCTTTTGTCTGAAGTTTTTGTTTAATGCAAAATGCCATATAACTAGTGGTGACAGTAATAAGAAATAGCCACTTTACCAATGATCATTGCTCACTGACTTTCTTTATGCTGTATGGGTCTTGAGGTTTAAAATAGGATTTGACCAAAAAATAAAAAATAAAAATAAAAAAAAAATTCTGTGTGACCAGTTAAAACACTTCCGCTGCTTTTGTGTGTGCATATGAGGCTGCAGGTGCTTAAGGTTCCATTTTGAATGTACTTCAAGCTTATTTTTTATTTTAAGCATAAGGGAAATAGAAATCCAAATTGTAAAATTCTCTTAGTAATTTCTTTGCATGCAAAACTTTGCAAGTTTTCTCATGAAAGTTTTTGACTATTTAGTTTCTACAGAGTGCGTTGTGGTAAATGCGTATTTAATCTACTGCAGTGTGCTAGGTTTTAAAAGTAGATACTTGCATATTACAAGAAATTCAATATGCACAAAAATAGTGTTTTATTAGAAGTACTTTATCAGTAGGTTAATTTCTCATTTTAAAGGAAATATCAAGAAGAATTAGATATGAAAAACAGCCTTGTCAGAGCCCTTAAACTCTTCGCTTTTAATCTCTTCTCTGTAGGTGATTTTATTAGTACATAAATTCAACTTGTTTGTCTTAGTGCACTGATGATGCAGAGTTTCAAGCAAATGAACTACTTTTTAAGTAAATACAGATGATTCAGAGAATTTAATTGAGAGTTCGGGATTCAATTTGAATTTTCAGTTACACAGTATATTGTTTTGCTGCTGAAAGAGGTCAAGTTAAAATGCTATTTCTGCAAATCTAATTCTTTTTTTTTTTTTCTTACTATGCTTTTTGGATTTTTCTATTTGTAACTTGAAAAAAAAAAGATCAAATAGCAACGAGTTAGGGAAAATGTAAGCATTGGACTACGTGTGCTATCTGGTAAAAATATTTAGTAGTAGGAATTTGTTTAGAGTAATAAGTGGGTTATGACCAAATATTACATTTTTCCTCATCATTGGGTTCTTGTGTTGAATGACAAAAACCACACAACTCTGGGTAAAGCTGATGCAAATATCAGATGCATTGTATTAAATATTACACACAAATGTACATAATGAGCACATATAACACTGACACTGTAGAAGTGTTTTAACTTGTTTGTTTACTAAAGGAAGCTAAAAGGGTACAGTAGAACACACATTTTTGTGCTATTGCTTAATATGAGCTGCTATGGTCTATTTTTGTCAATATATTAAAAAAGAGGTTAATGGTGGGATAACATTCTCTCTGAAATGTT